>NC_092504.1:26199956-26499956 GCF_047511675.1 Marmota flaviventris
CAAGCTCATCTTTTCACTTGAAAAATCTGCTGATTCCAGTCTTTCCTACTGGGAAATTAAGAACACACACACAAAAAAAATCTATATTTCAGACTTCTCATTGGTTTTCAAAGGTATGTATTAGGATGATGAAACCAATGGTCAGCTCTACTCTCTGTATGGTCATCTCTCCAATGGCTCCAACAGCAGCATCTCTAAACTTGCAGAAATTCTGGAGAAGCAGGTGGGCTGTAGCAACTGTTGACACAGGGACTTTCTAAAGCTCAGACTCTCTTCCTTCTGTAGAAACTTCTGAGTTGCTCTTCTTGGTGACATATTTTTAAAGTCTCCCCTGTCTCTTATCTTCTCTCTAGACATTTCTGTGGAAAAAGCACTTTAAATTTGCTGTTTTAGTAACTACACTGAAGTGTTTTTCTTTGAATAGTTCCTGCTGAGCCCTCTGGTGGTCGCCATAGGGCAACACAACCCCTTCAAAAACCTATCCGATGCTGCCTGAATTGTATACTATCTGACAGCACTTCACAAATCAGCCCTTGGCTCCATTCGACTATGCCATTAAGTGGAATATAGCTCTTAAAAGACTTGGATTCTTGGATAAGCATTAACATTATTCTCCCATGACTTGCCCTTGCCACAATAATGCACAAGCATAATAATGGAAAACAAAATCTAGGTTAGACTAGTCTATGCCATTATTACATAAAATCAACATTCCAGTTCAACTCTAACAGTAAAGTGTGTGTGTGTGTGTGTGTGTGTGTGTGAGAGAGAGAGAGAGAGAGTATTTACATTAAACACACACATATACCCAAATGCATGTGTATACATGCACACACACACACACACACACACACACACACATTATTGAATGAAAGCTAGCTTGATACAATTAACCTCAACTGAATTAAATCTATGTGGACCACTGCTTTTATCTCAGCCTGGTTGTCCTCTTCTGGAATGTTCCTCCCCCCAGCCCTTTCCTTAGGGCTACACAACTGCCTTAACGCAACTCTATGGATGCACTTGTTCAACATTGTCTGGTTCGGTTAATCCGCCTGACTGAAATTACACTGTAAGCAACTTGAGAGGACAGTTCATACATTATTCATCTACATACCATATATAATTCCTGAAATACGATAGAAGTTAAAAAATAATTGGCTGACTGTAACAGGCATTCAGTCACACTGTAGATATCTGAGGTCAAGGCCAAATGTGAAGCCTACTGGGGAATCCGATAAGGCATCCAGGCTTGCTCCATGTCCTCACCCCATTATTGGAGTCAGGCCTTCATCACATGAGTGGATAGATTTTTTTATTGCCACTCATTTGTATCCAATTCTAGCATCTACTTTCCATTCTTGTTTTCTATCTCAGAAATACTGCTCATGGAAATCTAGAGCTGTTCAGGTTTGGGGCTAGAAATTGTATAAGATGGTTTAAAAAATGGTAGACTATTATGAATCAATCCAGAAAATAAGTTAAATGAATAAATAAATATTTATTTTCAGAGTCCCTATAGAAATACTTTTGATAAGAAAAAGAAAACATAAACACACACAAAAAAATAAAACAAAAGACAAAATGAATGCATACTGCTACAGAAACAAGCAGGCAAGCAACAAACCAACCTACATCTGCATTCTTTTTGTTTGATAGAATTGCAACTTGAGAACCCTGCTGGCCAAATGAGGCCTCACACAGGTCCCATTATGTAACTCACTGATTACTTGGTTCAACCCACTTGAGGCACCAGAACCTTGGCCGTGGTATTAGGTTGGTTGATTAGTCAGGTAGCTTTCTTTAATAATACCTCAAGGGGTTGTGGCTTTTGGCAAGAACAGAACTATTTCTAGCTTAATTGTCACATAAAGTTTTCCCGAAAGCACAGTAGCCACTGACCTTATGCTGCTTCCTGTGACACACTTTTCGACATCCCTCCCGAGTATAATAACATACCCCGAGCTTGCTGTTTAACAGCTTAAACCCACAGCAGACAGTCCTGTCACTACTGTCATTTCACTTTTCCTGCAAAGACAAAAATAAAGGTCAGGAGTGTCCCTCAGACCTCTGAACCCCCATTTTGTTCTGTCTGAATCAACCTCCAGTAGCTGTCTTTTTTCCTCTCAGAATGGAGATTCTTACCTCAGAGCCATTCAAACATTCGTCTTCTACGAAGCCTTGAAATCCCCTCTCCCTCATGTTTTCTCTTTCCTTTAAACTATCAAACAATTCCATGTGTATGCTTTCTCAAGTCCATGTTTGTTATATTTTCCTCCCACAAGTTCCATAAAGCAAAGAACATGTATGTATCTTACTGTTTATTGTGAATGGTCACACCTTTATCTTGTCCCTATTCACTTACCAACGTGGTGGTTCTAAGAATCCTATGGTATATAAAGTCAACACAAAACAATGTGTGACACTATAGCCTCCTACAGTAGGTGATGAATTCAGGAGAACCACACATCATTTCAACAGTATTTTCACATTTTTAAAATTCCTTGGAAGGTTAGTCAGAAATTTTGAAAAATGCTAAAATTCCCAAAGAACTTGACTTACCTTCATTGCTTTCTGCTTTTTGCAAAACCCAGAATGGATTGGACCCCTCTGGCTGGAATTACTTTTCTTTAAAAGAGTCTCATCTGGAGGCTCTTTCCAATCAGCCATAGCCAAATTGGCCAGGTGTTCTGCCAAAGAGTGAAGGCATTCTCATCTGTGCACAGGTAATTCCTTTAAGAACTCATGCCAAAATGAATAGTGGTGATTCATTGCTCAAATATGTTGCCCTATTTTTCTTGAAATAAATCATTAGAATAGAAAAGAATTGTAGAAAAGAGAAGAGAAATGAATTTTAAAGATGTGTTTGGTCATATTTGAAACACTGAATTTAATGATGCCATACATTCCCTAAAGATAAATGTAAATAAAAACATGTATTAAAACATCAAATAGGTGTAAGGAATAATGACATAATTCTACATGCCTACTTCCTTATTGTGAACATGTGAAGTCTTTTAAAAATAGGAGCTTTGAAACTATCTAAAATTGATTTAGCCTTAATAGAAAGGTGATCTTTGCATCTACCAATTGTATGATCAGGAATTACAAAACAGGAGGAGAAGATACAATAATCTTCATTTACTTCACAGACTTAAAATATCTGATGAAGAATTAAATTTGATCTTATGTTTGGCTACTCTCCAAATATAAAATAAATATAATCTCACTCCCTATTTTTTACACCTCTTCTTTGCTAGAAGATTGTCCCAGACAGGGAGTGGTGGCTCATGTCTGTCACCCCAGGGACTAGGGAGTCTGAGGCAGGAGTTTTGAAAGGCCCAGGTTCTCCTGGGAAATTTGCTGAGACCCTGCTTCAAATAAAAATTGAAAAAGGCCTGGAATGTAGCTCAGTGGTAAGGCACACCTGGGTCCAATTCCCAGTACCAAAAAAAAGGTTGTCCCATAGACCTTCTTAGCAGATATCCCTCATTTTTTTCTTCTATCTTTGTTGTATTGGCTATTAGAAATTGGAAAAATTGCAGGCATATAGTCAGTGCCATATGCTATAGTAAACTTTATATATTGTGGAATTCTTAGAATAAATGAAAAAAATTATCATCTTGATATGTCTAGGTACTGATTCTCATTCAAGATCTGTATGGTTTTGTCTGAAGATAAGCCATTGTAATGGTTAAACATGCTGACATCCTACAGTGCAGTACCTGACATATAATAGACAGACTTTGAACTGAGCCCTACACTTTGCACAATGATTTTTATTCTACTTCACCAATAGGCTAGCTGAATTTCAGTCATGATTCTTACATCTCATCTCCTCAGGCCCATCATTAAGATATCTTCCCTTATAGCTTGAATTTCTGGGTAGCAGGATGGTAAAATATAAGGAGGGAGTTAAATTAAGCATCCAGAAGGAGTATAATAGTCCTCCAAGTTCAAAGAGTACACTTGAGGTTTATACTCCAAGAAGAATATATTTGAGACTTATGCACAACACTATAAGGATTAAGTTCAGAAATATTGAAAAAGCACAAAGTTATGTAGGCAGGCAAATAATAACATCAAACTATGAAGATTGGTTGTTTTCAGGTAAATCATCCAATACCACTTACAGACATTCATCCTATTATTTATTAAGGTATTAACTTCCAGAGTCATGAAGCCTTTGAGTGTTCAAATGTATAAAACATATTTATATGAATTGTTCTTTTTTTATTTTCCCAATTTCATTCCTCAAATACCCTCTAAAAGCTATTACATTTTATTGAATTACTTATTGAGCAGTCAAGCTCGATCTTTTTACCATCTTACATTCTAAGGGCATGCCATATTGTCTTAACCATCTTATGTTTTATCCACTTTGTATGCATAGCTTATTATATTTAGGAATTGACATTTGCATATGTGATCAATTACAAACCACCAGCACACAATGCAATATGATACTTTACTTTAATTCAATTTTACTTTCAATTGGTTCCACCTTAAATATTAATTCAGTTAAATGTGAGTGCACAATAGTGTAATTACTTCAAGCAAGAACAGACAATCTAATTTTTTGAACATGTAGAAGATATACATGTCTACTTTCTGACTATAAAAAGCATACTGAAAGATGTCATGCATTGAATGCTCTTTTTTGTGTTCCTCTAAGTCACTTCACCAAGAAATAGAGTGTGATAGTTTCAAATAAATTTTCACAGAAACATTTGGTCACTTTCCAACCCATAAATACAAAATCAAGCCTCTGAGATTATTCATGGCAGAGGTTGAAAATTGCCTGCAAATTTGGCCTGGAACTTGTCTCTGGATGTGTTTGGTTTATCTGACACACACAAAAAAGAGCCTGACATTTTAATATTAGATTATTTGCATAAAAGTAAAAAGCAGACATCTTGCACCTAGCCCACACTCCTGCCTGGCAAAAGTTGGCTGGATTTAGGTGGCCAGAGACTGACCCCATTTTAACAGAGGACACATAGGCATTTTGCTACAGCCCTACTGCATTTCCTAATATGGTGCTTGCGTGATGGCATTTATAATATACTGTATCCTGCCTCATGGGAGGATTTGCGTTTGCTTTACTTAAACTTTAATATCCATATTGTGGAAAAACACAAATGCAGAATATTTAGGGGAAGAAGAATTGTGTCATTGCTAGCTGAGATGCACTACTAGAACCATGCCAAGCAGAGGGACTCTTCTAGAATCTGTGACCTTTATCTGTTCCTATGATTATCAAGTGAAAGTACCATTCATTTTAGTCAAATTACAACACTGTGAGCAACACACCCCACCAAAAAAAAAAAAAAAAAAAAAAAAAAAACATAGAGGAGGAAAAGTTTATTTTGTCCCATGGCTTCAGAGGTTCAGACCATGATGGCTGACTTCATAATCTGGGCCTGAGGTGAGGGAGAAAATATTATAGCATAAGGACATGGCAGAGGAAAGCAGCTTAGGACATGAGTGCTAGGACAGAAAGAGAGAGAGAGAGCTTCACTTGCCCAAGACAAAATATAAACCACAAAGTCACACCACCAGTGACCTACTTCCTCCAGCCACACCCTACCTGCCTTCATAACTGCCAAATTAATCCCTCAGTGTATTAATCCACTGATTAAGTCACATATTCATAATTTAATAGTTTCACCTCCAAAAATTCTTGCATTGTCTCACACATGAGCATGTGGGGAACATCTCATATCCAAACCAAAACAACATGTTTGTTCTTCAGAATGCTTCACTGTGTCTAATCCCACCACACTTCCCCTGGTTTTTTCAATTCAGTTTAATGAGGAACACTGTATTTACAAAACACATTGTATCATTGAGCCAATACTAAGTAATACAGCTAAGGGAATTTAAAAGAAACGTTTAATTTTTGCCTCTAGGAGATTGCAGTAGGATGGGAACATAAAACAGGAAATACTTTACATCAGGAAAATGCTTGATTATTGTACTGTGTTTTTCCTCAACTCATTACATTTTGAAGTGATTTCAGAGAAACTTGTGCATGTTGAGTTTTTCAATAAACAGCTATGAGTCTGCAAGTCGATCAGACTGCCTGTGTGAGCTTCATTCCTTTTGTTAAAGAGGTGACTAGTGCAGGTTTTGAGAGCACAGAGTAAGAAAAGAGGGGACCTGGGTTGGGCTCCAGTGGTGCTATTAGTTTTGAGCTCTGGTGTAAGGCATCTACGGCCTCTGAACCCTACCATCAGACCTCTTAAATTCAGACAACTACAACAGCATCTCCCTAACAGGATTATTCAACAGATTAAATAAGCTAATATTGTAGAAAACTCAGAAGAGGGGCTGACATATAATTAGTAGTAGGTAAGATCTTATTAAAAAAACAAAGTATCAATAAATTCCTCAGTATATCTAAATGGGTGATCAGTCTTGAATTTTTATCTTTGATTTCAGATTCTGACTTGATAACATCAAAATATTAATTAAAATGCATCCTTAAATGTGTGCTAGCAAATAAATTAAAATTGATCATATTTATTTATTTATTTATTTATTTATCCATCCTTACTGGTATTTGAACTCAGGGGCACTCGACCACTGAGCCACATCTGCAGCCATATTTTGTATTTCATTTAGAGAGAGGGTCTCACTGAGTTACTTAGCACCTCTCCATTGTTGAGGCCCGCTTTGAACTCATTATCCTCCTGTTTAGCCTCCAGAGTTGCTGGTATTACAGCAAGTATCACCATATTCGGTTTTTAGTTGATTTAATTTTTTAAGATATCGTTAATACTACTGTATACCATTTTTAATTATCAAAAATAGAAACTTATACATGGAAATTCACTGTCTAAAGTTATATCCCTTAAAGTTTCTATTCAATTTTTAAAACATAAACAGTGTAGCTTATAATTTTCTACATAGCATAGGTTCAGAAATTGGAAGTTTTATGAAAAATTTATGCTGAAAATATATGTTGTTCATCAGGAAGCAAAATCTCTTATCTGTCTCATCAGTGATTGTCATAGCTCTTTTCTAAAATAATTCTACTGTGAAATTTATCTAAACATTTTAAAAAGTTACTAATTATGTTGTGTTCTTTCTGGGGACTCAACTTCAAATAAAGTGCTACTTCTTTAAAACTGTTCTCACATACTTTGTATTTAATATGGTTTTGATAGTCTCAGATATTAAAAAATATTCTTCCTAGACAATTTTAATTTGCTGCTTAATTCTAAGGTGATGAAATGTCCAAAAATGTTGAAATGCCTTACAAAAACCAGTGACCTAATTTCATATGGAAATATAATTTTAAACTAGTGTAGTTCTGATCTAGATTATATTTTTTCCTGCGAAAAACGATTTTGAAACAAACTCCATGAATCCTTAAGAATTATTTACAAATAGGACTTGGTTCAAAAAAAAATTACAGATGAATACATGATGGAGTAGGAAAATAATACAGACTGTATCTGTCTTAATGCCTTTATTTAAAGGAAAAGAACTTTAAAAAAACATTGTAAATTGTCTGAAGTTTATTCAACAAGGCAGTGTAAAACTTAAACTGGGTGCAAATGAATCTACTGCCTAGTTTATCATTAAAAATATTTAATGTATAGTGAAATGTTAAACAATTCTCCAGTCCAGAAACTAGAACAGTATTTGGATACTATGTATAGCAATATTTTTTTACTACTTTTTTAAAATATTGGAAATCATTAATATTGATGACCTCTTAACAGAAAAAACACTAAACATAAAAAATTTATTGTCAGGTTAAAGAGTTCTATTGGCCCATAGATTCATAATATTTTCTGCAGTTATTTTTAATATTAAAGATTTTACACTCAAATGTCTCAGTAAATGAATCTCAAATATTTTTAATTGAGGGCCAGTTTTATTCTTTCAAAATACTCCAAATTTAGCTTACTATCTCATTAAATACAGCAATCATTTTCATATCTTCCACCATATCTCAAGATTTTTTAAGTAATGATACACACACACATACACATACACACAAGCAGACTCATTGTTTAAAGGACATTGTTTAAAGTCATACAGAAATTAAGTGCAACATGAAGGAAAAAGAGATGCTTTTCATAACAAATAGTCTTTGATGTATCATAATTTAATGAAAAGTTATGAAATATAGGGAACCATAAAGAAATTTAAGTTAGTTCATTTTCCATCCACCACTGATAGCACTATAAATATTTTGCCGTTTATTCTCACAGCATATTTATCATCTATGTGTATTCCTGGATATGTCTCTGTGTGTGTTATATGCTAACAGAAGATGATCTAGTAAAATCTCAATGCATGACAGTTGACTTCTTTGTTCAAGGAGGATATGTGTACTTTTAAGACTTGAAATACTTTCTGGAGGATAAATACACTTTTTCTACAATTTTAAAGGGAGTTTCATAGTTACTTATGTCTGTTCTACATTTATAATGTTTTACATTTAAAATAATGGAATTTATTTATATTAATTTACTTCCAGATACAACTGGCCACATTTTATGAATTTATAATTTTGGCCTAATCCTCCCTCCCCTTCTTGCTTGCAGTTCTCAAAATGATAGTAGAGTTGCTGGAAATGCAGTATCCTCCGATGAGGAGGCCTGGGGCAGCACACTGGGTTCTGTTACAGTAATCCCATCCCTAAAAAGAGCACAGACTTCAACACTTTGTCTCAGCATTTTATGTTGTCTAAGGGCATAAAATCCAGGCGATCAACTTAATGAGGTCTCTCTGCTGTGGTACAAGTGGGCCATCTATAGATGAGGCTCTTCCTGCATGAAGCAGCTTTCCTTAGCCTCAAGGAATCAGCTTAGGATGAATTTTAGGCTTTTGTTGTTGCTTACTATGTAGCTGTAAGCACTAAATCTACGTCATGTAACTTGTTGTGAGCATGGGTCTTTTGTCTTTGCAGACAAGTTGGTAACCATTTCAATTAATCAGGACATCAGGAGACTGCTTTTTATTCATGCATTTAATAAATATTTTAGCGTCTACAGTTTGTGAAAGTAATTTTCCTAGATGGTGAAATTAAAAAGAGATTAAAACAAACAAACAAACAAACAAAACAATAAACAAACACTGACAGAGCAACAATAAACACTTCCCCATCAGAATTTACATTCTGATAAATATATATGATAAACAACAAGATAAGTTAATATACGATATGGCATTCAAGAATATTAGTACTATGAATAAAAAATAAGGTAGAATAAATGTTTAAGAATTATCAAAAAGCATTGTTTCTGAGGTAGTTTAAGAAAGATTTTCTAATGAGGCAACATTTGATGGGAGATGTTAATGAAGAGATGAAATTAGCAATATTTCTACCATGAATCCTATAGTGTCATAGAAGGCAATGGTGGTAATAGCCACATAAGTGAGAAGCAGATGGTTTTTCAGTGAAGTCTTCAGGAACGAACCCAGCAGTGGCTTACATATTGTTTGCCATTTTGTGAAATACTGGTCAAAGGACTAAAGTAAGGCAGGCCTAGATTCCTCACTCATAGAGAGCATGGTATGAGATGCTATGAAATATGACTATCTTACAGTACTACATTTGTGATAATTTGTTGCACAGCAATTGGAAGCTAATATACATCTTATCACCTGGATGTGCTGAGTTGACATAACACATACCTAAAAATGTGGAAGTGGCTTTGGAACTGGGCTATGAGCAAAGTCTTGAAAACTTCTGAGGATCATTATGTAGAAATACTAAATTTACTTGAATGAACCATTGATAAGTGTATGGTGGGTTGAGGTCTCAAAAATCATGTGAGGAACACTTTTTATACAGTGACAGAAAGCTTAGCAAAATTGCCCCCTGCAGTTATATGGAAAAGTAGTAGATATCTAAGCAAAATATGGAAGGTGCATTTAATTTTTTCTCAATACAGCAAAATGTGAAAAATCAAAAGATAACCTGAATAATTAGAAGGAAAAGCAGAAAAAGTACAGGTCTTGATGTTTTTCAAAGTATTTTGCCTCTCAGGTGGCAAAAAGTATTAAAATTCAGAAATGTCTTCCAAAATCATGGCATAGTTAAACCTAAGGGTGTATATCTAAAAAGTCTTTCACCAGAACTTCAGAAATATCAAAAGGTCAGTGTATTCAGTCACACTAAGGGTCCTTACAGAGATTAATAATGTTCCTGACAGGTCCTCTCAATCAATCCCAAGATGGAGGGGCTTGGCTTTAAACCATCTGATCAGAAGGTGAAAGGGAATTACATCAAAATTTTCATGACTGCATTTTTATTATTTTTACAAATGAATTAAACCCACTAAAATCCATAGCAGATCCAAAAATTTCTTGAGAAAACGATTTCAGCAGACATATTGCCAGCTTATACCACAAGAGACAGTGTGATCATAGGAGGAAAAAGATCCTGCTGAATTCCCAAAATTCTACTGACAAGAAGCAGACTACTCAGAAACAATCAGAAGCTACCTTAACTGAGAAAGGATGACTGACAGAATGAAACCAAGAGACAAGATGGCAGAGTGGAAAGTTGTGGAGAATTTACGTAAACCTTGAAATCTAATAAAGAATGTCCAACATTTACCCAGCTAGACTTCTGGACTGTTATTAAACAGGGACCCCCTGTTTTTCCTTCCCATTTCCCATTTCTTCAACTGGAACATTAATAGCTCATGTTCAATGCTTGCCCTGCCATTGAACAGGACTTTGTTTGATGACTTGTCTCTTTTGCTTCATATGCCCACAGGTAGAAATCAGTTTTGTTCAGGAGTTATACTTCAATAAATATACTCATAAACCTAATTTGCTCCAGTTTGACTTATGTGATGAATTTTAGATGAAGCAAATGAAATGAGGTTTGGGAGAATCTTAGGATTTAGTGGCTGGATTTTGCATGTGGGAAGAATTGGATAGATCTATGCTAATGAAGCAGGACTCTGGATCTGAGTCCTTGCCCATCTAGCCTCTCTCTCCCACCATCTGCAATAGTTAGAAAATCACTGGGCTATATTATTACTAACTCCTTTAGTCTGGCAAGTTTAACTTTATTTTCAGAAAGTCTCAGGTTTTCAAGATTTAAACAAAAAAAAAAAAGAAAAAAATGCATGACAATATGGTTCTTGCTTTTAGTAGAAATACTGAGTTTGATTACTAACAGCAGCTACAGCATTGTTAGTCTTTAAAGTCTCAAAACCTAAGTGTTGTTTCAACAATTAAAATAAATTTATATGCAGTGCGAAACTTAAAAAGGTATTGCATGTAGTAAATATGTGATACATGCTGGGAATTGTCATTATCGTCATTGTGGTTACATGATAAAGCCCACAAATTACTTATTCTGGGAATTTGACTTTGATCTGAAGCATACTAAAATAAGATTTGGAAGAACCTTGGAAGACAGTGGCTGCATTTTGCCTGTGGGAAGAGTGTGGATAGATAGGGCCATCATCTCAGTGTGAAAAATAAACACAGGATGGGATGAGTTTCCATTTAAGCCATTTAGAAGCCAGAAAATATGATCTCATTATAATGATGTATGTCATTGCAAAATCTCTCTCTTTAAATGACTTACCATTTCCCTGAAGAACCTAACACTTTATCAAGTAAATAAAGATGGTGGTCAAGGAGGAAACTAATTCATGGGGTCCTTCTTACTTTCCTATTTATGAAAGTATTTTATCAACCTTTCAAGGCACTATACCAAATCTTCCATCTCCCTTGAGAACCTCTTGGCTGCTGCAGTAACAACTGTTCCCAATTAACTCTAAACCTATTGCACTTTTTCCTTTTTTCAAAGCATTTATCACTTGCTCTAATGTAATTAATTGAGTTACTGAGGTAGATAACTCAATACCAGTGAACATGTTGGGAAGGGTCTGTTTTGGGGTATCTTTCTCTCACTCTCTATACTTTACACAGGATCTGACACAAGATAAATACACCAGTGTTTATCAATTTGTCCTACATATTGTCAAAATAGCTCATGCTTAGGATTTTTTATATGTTGTTGTAAATATTAATTTCAAGAGAAGATATAGGGTTTTAACTCATTTTTTTCTATTTTTTCTATTTTCTACATCACACATTACAGTAGTTTTGCAATATTACCTCTCTGCAATTCCATTACACAATTGGTAGATGATAAAATTACTTCTCTCAGAATAAGAAGAGGCCTGAACCAAAAGATCCATTCAGTTAGCTGCAAATCTCATATTTTTGATAACTGAAACTTTTCTGAATGTCACCTAGACAATGTTTCTTAAAATACAGTAATTCCTTTCCATTATCCACAAGAGATATAAAAAGATTTGAGAACAATAACAGTGACCTTCTTTATATATTCTTTCCAGAATTTCCCATTGATTTTATTGTAGAGGGAAATATTTAAAAAAAACAAACAAACATAATAATTACATGGAACTACAAAGTTATAGGATTCACTGTGGAAGAGAAATCCAAAATACTCTATAAGTTTAATTTGAAGGTGAAAATAAGGGTACAAAATAATAAAGAAGATAAAGAGAAATCAAGCAGATAACCAAGGTTTATCCAGCCTGAGTCAAAACTGGAAGAATGCTTGAAAAGTAAACATTCTTCAAATAGAGCAACACTCTTGACTATAGATTTCAAAAGTATTCTTAGGAATGTATGTGACACAATGTCAGGATGCCAGGAAGCTGCTCATTAGCAATTTAATTCTTATATGATGGTATTAGGTCTGGTTAGTTGGCTAAAGCTTGACTGTTTCTGGGTAGTGAAGAATTTTGCAATGATACAGTGAAGACAAATATGAGCAAGAGAAACATGGAAGAACTTCTTACTTATCAGTGTATTAACATCAGTACTCTATATCTATCTTTCCATTCCCTTGCAACATCAGCAAATGAACATCTCATTTATTTTTACGTTATTTTATTGTAGTGAGAATAATCTTGACATGAGGTGTATGCTTTTAACAGATTTGTAAGTGTACAATATTGTATTATTGTTTGTTAATAACATGTGTCATGGAAGATCTCTAGAATTGCTTCATCTTGCATAATTGAAATTTTATTCTGGGTGTTTAGAACTTGTGTGAATGCATCAAGCCTTCTCATCTTTCTATCTTAAGTACAAGTGTTATATAACATAACCATGGTAGTAAATGTTCATATTATTTATCAGTTTCACCTACATTTCAAGGAGAGGATATTATTGAAAGCTGAGGTCATTGTGGATCATTCTTGGACTTCTTAATAACACAATAGGGAAACCTATTTATTCATAGCAGATTTTTGAGCTTTCATTCAATGCTAAAATGAGGCCATAAGTTGTTTGTATTATATATACCAAATGTTACATTAAATAGAGAAGATAATAGTAATTTGAAAAATTCATTCTGCATTTTCCCACAAATTTACATCTACAAGCCCCTCCCAGAAGACATAGGCAACTTTTATTATAGCTATTTCCAGAGACAGATGGAACTCAAGGACTTTAAGTCAACTCTTCCCAAGTTATATAAGTGATAAACTATGTATTCAAAGAAAAGCCAGATTCTAAATTCATTATCTTTTCTTTTACACATAATTATTCATTATAAACAGTATATTTTTTTACCAGAATGATTGCTTTCCCTATGGACAGAATGAATTGAGTTTTTATGCTTCATGATGCTCATTGAAATATAAATATATGAGTGACTAATAATGTGAATATTGAAATAAGGACATTGCTGGGCATGGTGGTGCATTCCTGTAATCCAGTGGCTGGGAAGGCTGAGGCAGGAGGATCATGAATTCAAAGCCAGCCTCAGCAAAAGTGAGGCACTTTTTGGGGTTGGGGATGTGGCTCAAGCCATAGTGCACTTGCCTGGCATTCGTGCGGCCTGGGTTCGATCCTCAGTACCACATAAAAATAGGGATGCTGTGTCCGCTGAAAACTAATAAATAAATATCAACATTCACTCTCTCTCTTAAAAAAAGTGAGGCACTAAGCAACTCAATGAGACCCTGTCTCTAAATAAAATGTAAAATAGGGCTGGAATTGTGCCTCAGTGGTAGAGTGCCCCTGAGTTCAATCCCCAGCACTGTCCCCCTCCACACACAAAAAATTATTACAATAGGCACATTGTCCAAGATGAAGTGAATCATGGCTACCTGCATCTCTGAAGCAATGCTGATGCTGAGTGTTTGATAAGATAGGTAAGGGACTTGCAGTTCTTGGCTCTTCTTGTCATTGAGAGCACTGTCCACTTTATGAGGTTCTGCAGTTCTGTGCAAGTTTCTTTTACCATTTTTTTTTAAAGTTAGTTGACTATTATAAAGTAGCTTCATTACCTGAGAACAGAATAAATGAGGCATCATTATATGCAGATCCTCAGGGAGATTGAAATAGTTTAAGACAACACAATCTCTGTTTCAGGATGAGATTTTTTAACAGAAATTTTACCTCTGGCATTTTTGTGCCAAGTTGAAAAAATTTACAACTTTAGTAACTACATGGCCTTAGTACCTTTTGCTTGCAAACCCTGTACAAGGAATCTCAGTGATGGTCCACAGAAAAACTCCACTTGAATAGGATTCTAGATTTCAATTGTTCAAGCAATACTGATCTTTGCATGTTGGTCTTCTGAGATGGAAAGAATGTTTTCTATGCCACGTACTTCAATCTTAGTGGCTCCGGAATTTCTCACAGAGGATACCTTCCTCTGTTATTATGATTACATACTACCATTTTCTAAGAATTCAGATGTCAAAATGAAGGGTTTTACAGGAATTATTGAACATTAATATATTTTAATGGAAAGTTAATCATATCTAAGATCAAGGGAGGCATAAAGAAACTCACAAGGAAATAAGATATAAAAGAATAAAGAATATATGTGTACCCACTAGTTTGATATGATCAATGAAAGAAAGAGAAAGTTGCTCACTTCATGCTATTTCAACTTTTCTGAGATTCTTAGGCTTGGTGTGGCCAAAATATTTACTGATAATTTCCCTTAATTTTGGTATTTGGATAAGAAAATTGAAAACAGTTATTTAGGGATTAAGTAGAATACTTCTTCAACTGTACCTCATTACATGCACACTTGGTTATATAAGTACATTTGAGACAATAAGCCTCCAGGTGGACTTACCTTCTCACAAATATAAGCAGAACTGTCCTCTCTGGAAACCAGCAGTTTGAAAAGTAGGGTAGAATAATTCTATTATTTTAAAATGTATATAATATATATTTCAAACATGTTATTCATGTTTATATATTACTATAATTATATATTTATATGTATAAATAAATAAATTTATATGTATAAATATATATGTATATTTTTAAATGTGTATAATATATATTTCAAACATGTTATACATGCTTATAACAACAAAACCTCCCCATCTTTAATTGTTAGAGGAAAAAGCCAGTAAAACATTAGATAGACATTGATTCTACTTATAAATTTTCCTACCTGTGCCTTTATACAGTTCAATTTATGAAAAAAATAATTGATATATCTGAAAATTAGTTTCTCACTAAGGAAACTAGGCAAACTTGTGGGACCTCAATGAATTCTGGCATCTTCTAGGAAAGCCAGATTAGTATAATGGAGAAATATAAAAACCACCTGACACTCTAAGTTTATACAAAAGTTTCTAGAGATTGTGACAACTCTAACCCTTTTAGACTTCTCCCCTCCGTGCAGCTAAGTGGTGACAGCGATGGGTTTCCTTTTGTTATATCCTCTGGAATAAGTGGCTTCTTTGGATGATGCATTGGGGGAAAAACAAGTGCATTAGGGTGGATCTTGCCTGAATGTGATTTTCACCAGGATGGACTCTTCCCCACCCTCCTTTTTGGTCACAGTGACACCCTCATATTTATTTAAGAAAGCATGTAGAAGGCAGGTGAGGAGTTCTAGAAATTCTATCAAACTCTGATTATACCCAGCATAATCCCTAATAGTTCTAATTCCTTTTAATTATCTTATGACTTGAAATTAACCAAGGAAAAATATAGGACTATGACGATTTTACCAAATATAAAAGTTTTAGTCCATATAAACACAGTTTCTTAAAACACAGGCAATAAGAAACATAGTCTTGAAGTTAAGTATGACAGATGTCTTTTCCAAATCACAACTGAAGAAATTAAGGAAGAGAGTAATGAAAGGAATAATTAAATAACATTGAAAACTTACGCCCACTTGCTCAGAAACTAAGTCTATAATTTAATTTGAATCCTAGTCAAAAATTCTCTTTCACAAGACTATGCCCCATGCAAATGTAAACAACTAGGAAATCCTAAGAGAACTATTATTGAGGAAACTCAATTTGAGAGAATGTTCAAGGATATGAGCAAAACCAAAAAGTTTCACTCATTTTTTTTTAAGAACACCAATTTCCCAAGTGGAAGTTGTGTTTCATTCTTTATCTGCTTGTTCTAGAAGTTTAAGGCAAGATGTGATATGATTGCTGGCTGAGCTGCCTGGTATGGTCCACTCACATTCCCCCATTCAAAATATGATTCTCCTGGACTGTACTTAAATTAGCCTGTACCCCAGTTCGTGAAACAAATTTTGAAGTATAGCCTATTTAATTTTGCATCTGGTTTCTCCCTGCTTCTCTAGATTCATAGAAAATCTTTGTGTACGTGTC
Organism: Marmota flaviventris; assembly: GCF_047511675.1. Classification (NCBI taxonomy): domain Eukaryota; kingdom Metazoa; phylum Chordata; class Mammalia; order Rodentia; family Sciuridae; genus Marmota; species Marmota flaviventris. The sequence goes on from NC_092504.1 coordinate 26,216,591, forward strand.
GGTAATGTATGTTGAACCTAGGGTCTTCCACATGCTGAGCAAGCACTGTACTACTGGGTCTTTTATATATTTATTTTTTTTAAATTTTATTTTTAGTTAAGGTCTTACTAAATTTTCTTTACTGGTCTAGAATGTGGGCTCCTATCTCAAGCTCCTGAGTAGCTGGGATTATAAGCACACACACTATGCCTAACTTCATCAGCAATCTTTGCAGGCCATGCCATAATCACACAGACCTCATTAATCTCTGCACACAGAACCCATTAATCTCTGCACACTTCACAGCTCTGTGCTTTTACTGTTGGTATTCACTATTCTCTCTCTGCCAGTCTTTACAAGCCCTACCATATCCATATCTCATCTCCAATGATGCCCATTAATGAACACTCTCTCATATTGCTACAGGGAAATTTGTCTAATCCTGTAGCACATCATTCATATCACAATTAAAGTTTTAACAGAAACTACTGTAATTTTCTGTTTACACCAATAGACCCTTGTGGGTAAGCTGCACAATCCATGCATCTTCTTTCCTAGTGATGCCATAGTATCTGATCTTAATAGCTACTTAAAACATTTTGTGAAAGATTGGAAATATTTATGATTTGGAATTCTTTGCACTAACAAAACACTTTACAAACCACAGATCACTTTTTTGTGTTGTTTTATATAAAATTCTCATCACAGAATGCCCATCTATTCTTTCATTCTTACACATTGTGTTAGTTCTGTGTGAAAGAGAAGGTGAAGGATTTGGGAGCGAGTATTTTAAAAGAGTCCCATAACTGAAGAGGACTGCAGGTAATTGGAAAATGGTTAGCATTTAACCTACTCTCTTGACCCACCTGTGCCTCCTAGTGACTTAGTTGTGTTGCTCTCTACTTCTGAATGCCATGCCCACAGCTACACAGCAGTAACCCAAACTAGCAGCTAGACACATTTTCTCAAACTGTAGAAAATGAGGATTTCAAGGCTGCACACCAATTTCCCTTTGTAAGGTGTTTCACTCATTATGTTCACTGACCTTATTTCCACTGTGTTAGTTTATATTGCTCTCTGCTTGAGGAGTTTAATGAGTGTTGAATTCCACTGGGTATGCTGATTACAATATCCCTGCATATGTGCACCTTTTTAGGAGAAAACAGATTAGCATGGGTCTAAAACAAAAGTGGGTTTTGGGGGGTGGGGTTTCATCTGAGTTTGCTAGTTTTTCTTTCAATTATGGGTTTCTCAACCTGAATTATAATATTTCGGACAAATAAGCTGGTATGTCAAGAATAAATTCATGTATTCTATTTCAGCCCAGCTAGAAGTGGAAAGAACATGAGATTTTGAGTGAAAACACTAATCCTACCTCCATTACTTACATTTTGTTTGACACTGGGAAATTCTCTAACAATACTTAGCCTCAAGTCCTTCTTCGGAAAAATGGGGATACTAATTAGGAACAGATTCTGTTGGAGTCATGAAAAGAGACAGATGTAAATGTGCTTTTTAATATTCAAGGATGTATATGAATTTCAGAGTACAAAATTATACATGCACATTGTCATCAGTTCTTGATAAATCCTATTCAGGTATTGACCTGCTGCCTCTGAATGCAGTTACAGAATATAATTAAGCAGGTCTGACATCTACTTCTGTCTCTTTAATAAGGAGCTTTAATGGGTGACATTGGCAGCTGACAGTAACCTCAACAAAACCTGGCTCCTGTCTTTACAATGAAGAGCTTTGGGAACCCCACTGTTTCAGAGTACCTGGGTATAAATGGATCACTGCTTTTCATACTGACTCTTTTTCTTTACTTTCTGGTTTTGTTTTGAATTTTTCCATGACTCTAATGGTGATCCTACTTTTACTTCTATCTTAGATGCATATTTCGTCATTTTCTGAAGATTCTGTCAATACACCTATAACATCATAAGGAAAAATGTAAAATGTAAATCCTAAATTGTAAAATCAATAAAGGATGAAATCTAATATGAGGTTTAGAACTTATGTGCCAGACATTCCCAGATTCATTTACCATTTATCAAAAATTCTCTGCTGCATTCAGGAACAAAAATAATTATTTTCTCACCTGACAACACTTCTAGTATGCACATATACCTCAGAGTCTTCTTTCCAAATATCCCTTTTTTTCCTCAAACTTGGCCATTCTACTATATTTCCTGTTTTAGTGAGTGCAGCATTATTTAATTAGTTGTTAAGCCAGAAACATAGAGCCATCCTGAATTCCTCTCAAGCTGCATGAGACTCAGGTGGAATATATCCTTTTAACCACCCCCAGCAATTCTTCTCTTTGTTTCCTCTGTCTCTGCCTAAGTCCAAGACTTCTCACTTATTCTGTGCATGGTTCATTACTTCTTTGTCATTCCCGATGACAGGCTGCTCCTCTGTGATTGCTTCTCTTCAGGAATCCTTTTCATATATACAAATATGATAAAATAACTCTCCTATTTAAAACAACTCTTCAGTGGCTGTTCATAGGTTTGAGATTATACACAGTTTAGCCTCCAGATTCTTTGTGATCTGACTTCTGCTACTTTCTGCATTATCTCCACCACTTTTCCCAAAGCTTATTCTCCATCAAACTATTCTGTAACCTTTGTCATTTATAAACTATTCTTTTGTCTAAGAGAATAACAATTCTATCCTTCTCCAACTGTATTCACTCTTCAAAATTTGGAATTATCCATAAATATTTGTGAACTCAGCCATCCTTTCTGTTCTTCCCATTCCATGCTCATCTTCCAGAGTATCACTCACCACAATTAGACCACGTGCACTCAAGTCATTTTATTTATCCTTTACTGTGTTGGTGTGGGACAGTGTGCCTATGGCAGGCATTGTTCTATGTGTGGATATCTTCAAACCAAGAGGCAAGAACATTGTCACTGATACTCAAGTATCAGTGAGTGAGATAGAAATTAAACAGTAGCTACAGGATATGTAACATAGGCTAAGATACACATGCCTGAATCAGAGGAAGATGAAAAGATCATTAGTTTATTGGTACTGGAACCTAGTAAGTGCTTTCTTTGCAGATGACACTTGATAAAGGATTTAGGGGAGACATTTCTAGTCTAGGGATCCTGAGATCTGAAACTGGAAGTTGATTGAATTTCTTGAGGAAAAGCAGAGGCCAATATGGCTTTGTGGGGAGAACCAGAATTAGAGTGATTTGAAATAAATGTAGAAAGAAATGCAAGAAACTTTAAGTTCTTATTTAAGTAACAACTCCCCCCACCCTTTACAAAATATCATGATCTGGGAATTATAAATGCCATCAGGTTGTGTTCCAAGTTCAAATTCATTTAGTCACTTAATCAACCCTAAGATCTTTTAAAGTATTCATAGAGTACAGAAAACACCAAGAGCAAAGAGTTTTTGATATAGAATAATTCAGAAAGATTACATGTGTACTCCAATATTTGAGGAACAAAGAGTGCTCTGCTTTGTTCATGCCTTTGAAGTCCTGAAGGAAACAAGTTGCTCTTCCACTGATGATAGTGGACATGTGGCCAGCTGTGAGCCTTTTGGCAGCAGGATTTGAGTGATATTGAGGAGTTCCCTGCTTAACTTGGTTTTTAAAGGAACATTAATTAGAAAGAGGCTGAAAGTGCTTCATCATGAATAAAATAGGCCTAGGTTAGTTGGGGTTGGGAAGAAGTTGGGAGGAAACATTGCAGCACATGTCAGATAATTGAAAACAGGGGTCCCTAGTTATATAGCAGGGTAAAAGAACCTCTGAAAAACCCCACAAAATTCATTTTCCATGGAAGAAACAATAAATAAGAACTTCCTGCCTTATTGATACTGCGGAAGTATAAATACACAAGTCCTAAAAGGAGAACAAAATATACTTTGATATTAATGCATGTATTTAGGTTTCCTTGACCCCTTCAAAATTTATTCATGCCACTGAGTGAACACTGAAAATTTTCCCAAACTATACAGAGTACGCAATGCTATTCCCTCTTGGTGGTACAAAGAGGGCTTCTATTTATAAATTAGCCTTTTGAGGACAGTAATCAATAACTATTAATTATAAGAAATTCCCAGAAAAATGCACACTGTTCCCAAAGCAATGGCCTGAAATAGGCGCCTCTTGGCATTTGTAGAAGCAGCACAATCTTTGTGTCTTTTCTCCTTGATTGCAACCCCTTCATATTAGATGGGGAAGGTATGAGGTATAGACTGCATGATTTTCTATTTTCTAGGTATAACAGGGATTAAAGCAACCTCTTTCTCATGGGTTGTTTAAAAAGTACCCTCTCTTGGCAACTGTTTCCCATAATTCTTATGTCTGGGGTATATGCATCACTAATATGGATGCTTTTTCCATTGCCAGAGATCTGGCACTTTCTTTTGGTTTCTAGATGCTTGAGTCTCTACTACTCTAGGCTCTTTTGGATAGAACACTAGTCAATGCTATGCCAGCTTGCTCTTTTGAAAGTTCACTGTTGAACTCACACTTATGTTGGCCCAAGTGACTCTGAAAGGATATGACCTGCTAAATCAGCCCACATCTTCCTTCATGTGTTCCCGATTGCCATTAGTCTTCAATCCATGGTGATTCAAAATTCAGGGATTAAAGAATAAAAAAAAATCAGGCTCAGGCTTTCTACAAAAAATGCAAAGAAATGACTTAGAAAAGGCAATTTTAACCATGGAAGGCTGATTTTTTTATTTTAAAAAATACAAAAACAAAACAACAAAAACTTGGGCTGAGGTTGTGGCTCAGTGGTAGAGCACTTGCCTGGCATGTGTGAAGCACTGAGTTTGATCCTCAGCACCACGTAAAAATAATTAATACAAATAAAGGTGTTGTATAAAAATAAAGGTATTGTATCTATCAACAACTAAAAAAAATTCTAAATCAGAATCTAAATCTAAAACATTCAAATAAGGGATCTAAATTTTTAATCCACTTTCTCAGATTATATGAGCACAACAAAATGGGCTTTGAGCAGAACACAATTTTCATCTCTACCATTGCTGCTTAAATTTGTTGGGTTTAATTATTGGTTTCTAAACTTCAATGAAATCCTATTGATTTCAGGGCCACCATATAGTATCAAAAAATAGACTTATTTATTCAGGCATTACAAAGCCCAGGATGGGCTGGGGTTGTGGCTCAGTGGTACAGTGCTTGCCTAGCACACATGAGGCCCTGGGCTTGATCCTCAGCACCAAATAAAAATGCAATAAAGATATTGTGTTCACCTACAACTAAAAAAATAAATATTAAAAAAAGTAAAACAGGACATTGGAGCAATCTATTTCTTGTTTATAATGTTCCTTGGCTGTGTCCTGATTCGGGTCTGGAAGGCCATAGTGGAAACAAAGTCTTTTCAGCCATGTATTGTCTTTTTCCCACTCCTTTGGCTCTGATCATTAGCTCCTCTTTTTCTTTCCTCAATAAACATTCTGTGTTAATTGTAGAGGTATGGTAAAGTAAAGATTTCAGAGTAAAGGGCAATATTTCTGAGTTAGATGCATTTATAGTACTATGCAAGTTGTGGAATCTGTCAGACAGGACAACTTTTCAATGTCAGCTCTTCTTCCTGTGTGTGTGTGTGTGTGTGTGTGTGTGTGTGTGTGTGTGTTTATTCTTGGGGATATGTATGGTCTGCATTTCCTTAAGTATCTTGGGGATATGTATGGTCTGCATTTCCTTCTCTGACATTTTGACCTCTGACTCATCTCAGTGCTTGGATTTTAGTGGTCTACTCTATACAGATTCTTTATGTTGAAAACTCCACATCCTTCTGGGAAAGTCTTTGGGGGAAGGCTTTGTGCAGTCTCAGGTGTGGCATGGAGCCTACATCTAATCCACAGTAGCCACCTACTAGTTTTTGTTCTTCCTGGGTGAAAGGTGAATTAATCCTACTATGTCACTCTACTCTCAGTTTTCAGAATTGTTCCAGATTCACTCCTGCTTTTAAGGTTTTTCAAGTGTTTTTAGTTTCATTAATCTCTAAAATCTGTCACATAATTCAAACACATGTAGTTAGAAAACAAAGAAATCAATGCCATTTAAGGATGTCAGGATCCTTGAAGAGGGTAAACATAAAATTGATAGATCTTGGACAGACCGATATGGAATAGCAGAGAGCTCTGTGAGGTCAGAGAGCTCAGATTGGGTTTAAGAGTGAAGTGTATCATCAGATAGACCTAGATTTGAAGTTTATGTGTAAGATATATAACCTACTTGAATTTGAACAGGCACTTCTATTTTTATAGCCATGATCTGTGTTCTGAAAAAGGGGACAAGTACTTTGCATTTCTTAAGGGTATTATAAATATTAAATTGTTTGAAGAATGCAAGGACTCAACACTTAGTTTATAGTAGTCAATAAATTATAGCTTAATATAAAATATGGTAGAGCATATGATTCTGTGAAATTAGAAATCTTAATTTATACAAGGATATGAAAAATATAGAAAATAAATACTGTTCAATAATGGGAAAGGGAAACTATGTTTCATTAGTAATTATCAGTTCATTCAATAGCCTAGGTGTTCCTCTAATGTTTTGTACATTTGTTTTGGTAATCTAGCAGTCACTCAAAAGACCATGAACTCTTTACATCACACAATGCATCTTGCTCACTTGCGCTGGCACATTTTAAAATAATTTTCTTGAGTGATTAATTTAAGATTTTATGAAATGATTGTCCTAAGAAGTTAAGAATTGGCACAATTATTAACAATAGGTATTGGGCAAGAACATTAAATAATGAAAGTGGTGAATTGGAAAAGCAGCCCAATGTTTGAATGTGGAATAAAATGAATGAAATAAAGTAATTATGATGGTGATTCTCTATATTATACATATAATGATTTTAATGCAGTCAAGCTTATAGTGTTGGATATAAAATGGAGGCAGTCTCTCAAAAGATGACAAGAGGAAGAAAGACATGACAGAGTATTAGCAGAAATATAGGAAATAAAGGAAAAATAATTCCATGAAACCCTGCCCTTCAGGATTTTGGTAAAAAGCAGTGATAGTGTTACTAACCTACATGGAGGAATGGGGAAGTATATTGATAGAAATAAAAGTACTGATATATAAATTTTAAGACAAGTTTCAGGCATTTAAGTACAAATTGCTCTTTCCACCTTTGGAATTATAACAGCATAAGATTAATTGTATTAAAGTATCAATTTGTCAAGTTATAGCTAAAGAAATTATAGTGATAACATTACCCCAAAATAATTTGAGGAAATTATATATATTTTTTCAAAAACAAGAAAATTTACATGAAGCTCTGAATTTTGGTAAGTCTCAGAGACTGGAAATATTATCATTTCTGATCATGTAGTATTGCCAGATACAGGAATGGGGTTAAGAAAGGATAAGGAGGTTGCCTAAATTTACCTAGCTTGTCAATATTTTCTAAAGAAATATCAAAGATAAATCATTACTCTATCTCAAAATTTACTTCTTTTTACTAATTATAATAAAGGTAACACAGATGGAACACTCTGAAAGAAGCAAGGTAAATACAGGTTTTAACAGAAATGAGTGCCTTTAAGAATTTTAGATTATTAAACGTAGAGGTTGAGATGTGGAAAAATATTGAGAACAATAAAAATAAAAAGTGATAAAATGACCAGGCTTCTGAAACTGTCTCTGACTGGCTATGATTAGAAAATAGTATCACAGTGCTTTCTGGTCATCATCAGTAACACTTTGGTATCCTTATCTTTTCTAAGGATTAAAGTTCTTAGGTTTTATAAACATTTTCCCCAACAGTACTTCTAGAAAATTTGTCTTGAAAGATTTCCATAGCCCTGCACATTCAAGGTCTCATGTAACTGACAAGATAATGACAGGGGCAATTTTAAACTATTAAAAGACTTTGCTGTATTTGATCTTTCCTAGTGCTGATTTCAGCAAAAGAGGGGAAAATGTTCATTATGTCAAATAGAATGTAAAACACAAAATATGATGCCAGTTTCTGAGATTTTCCCATCCAAATGTTCTCCTAATAAATGACAAGAATGTGTCAAAAATATAGTCAGGGGAAAGGAAGTAAATGCTGGTTGATCTCAAACTAAGAAAGTAGTTACTGTTAACAAGCATTGCAATATCATAAATCTTCATTTATATATAGCAGTACATGATTTTATATTAGCCAGAAAAGATGACAGGAAAAGGGGTAATAGTGCTGCAATAAAAATGATCTTTTCTCATATGAGGCAGGTTTTATTCTTTGATTTTCAATTTGATTCAAAGCTCAACCAATGAAAATGCTACAGCAAATAAAATGCATTTCCACTGCACAATCATTTGCAATTTTGTTTGGACTAGCTATGAATAACTTCAGCTATTCATAAATGAAGTTATTTAGTTGCTCAATATTAAACCACTTTTTGTAATGCTAACAACAGAAGATAAAAGGTTAATTTAAAACTGCATTAAGAAAAAAAAAACTCAGCAAGGGAAAATGTAAGGTTTAGTCAAAATAAGACAATTGGGTACAAATGGCAAGGAGCAAAATACACTAATTGAAAACCAGGCAGGACAGTTTTCCATTTCCTTCTTTAGTGCACTGATTTAAAAAAAAAAAAATAATTAATTAGCATGCATCACCAGATCTACTCCACACTGGGAGTTAAACCTTATAGTTTTGTCATCTTTCTGAGGAGAAGGGTGTTTAATAAAATCAACAATATGTTACATAATGATGTATATTGTTGATAGATGAGAGACTACTCAAAAAATTCTTTTTTTGCATGTTTTTTGCATGTTTCTAGTACTTATCATTTCACATTTACTAAGTGCTTTATTCTTGTTCAAACATGTCTGTTTTTCAAACTCATGTTGATAAAATTTTGCCCAAAGGCTAGTAGAATGCACAATTATTTTTTATTAATACTTTGTATCGTTTATAATATTTAACCACAATTACTCTCAATTGTATAGGAACATTACACTTAACTACATAGGAAAGTGCTAGAAGTCTAAAGCACCCACTAAAATTTCCTGATTCAACAACTATTTATTGGTGGGGGTTTAGCTCAGTGGTAGAGCATGAGCTTAGCACTTACAAGAACCTTGGCTCAATGTTCAGCACTGCAAAAACAAACAAAAAATCCAAATTATGTATCAATTTTTATTATGTGAAGTATAAATGTAGACAAGGATCTTTAATTTCCAAGGTTTTCATAATCTACTTTAGGAACCAAATTTCTAATCAAGTGTGTTCATTAAAACAAGGCAATAGGAACTCCTATGCACAGAGTCACAGTGATACAGGATTGTTTTAGATATGTCCTCTGGCATTCATAACCACATTCAAACTGTTCTCAACTCTTTATTACCCAGGGAAGGAATAACTGTATGTGTATGAGTCAAAATAATTAAAGACAACATTAATTTAATTAAATGTATATTTTGCTCCAGGCACTAAGTGTGCTTATGAAGTATTTACCATTTTGCCTCACACACCATAACCAGTAATTAGAATCATTCCCATTTTCAGAGGAAAATATTGAGTTTTATAAAATCTAAATAATTTGCCCAACATTATATAACTGGTTAAGTTGGAACTGGGATTCACATTCCCAGAGTCGTACAATAGACTCTTCATTTTCACCCAGTAAAATGCACTTTCTGTCGATCACATTAGGGAATTGGGATGCCTCGGCTGCTACTTACACAAGCCTTGTTTTACTTTAACTGTCCTCCTACCACCCTAATTTTAATAAAGGGGTCAAGCAGAGCCAGCACTTTCCCATTAGGTGGAAAGAACAACTTCCCACATATCCCTGTCTGCCCATAGGGATCCCTCCCACACCCTTTGGCTCATGAGGCACCTGAGCCAAGGGCAACAAAATAAATAAAATAAAATGATCCAAGCAGAATCATTTAAGCTTTGCCCAGCTTCTGTATATAGTCAGGAGGGCAGCTGTTTCTGTAATGGCCATATTCTCTAGGGAGGCCTTGACTGTGACTGCCCATATGATTATAATTGCATATTTCAGTTTGGCAGAGAGAAAACATATTCTGACTAGGACAAGTAAAGAGAGAGTCATGCATCCAGAGTATTGGAGAATTATAATATTTCAGCACTAGAAGTGCTCTGAAAGGTCATGATCCTCCACATCAATGGTATGTCTGACCCAATACAATAAAATCATTAAGTACGCCATCTCACCTTCAAGAGGGGGAAGCCTTTGTTAAGTGAGTTGGTCAGAATATTCTATTAAACATTTTAACTGTAATGTCTAGTTTTCCTTTGTGCTCTAATTTTTGAAGTGGTGCAAAAGGTGAGAGTGAGTGAAGTTACACTATTTTGCATGGAATGGTATACATAGTCTGATGTTAGCACTGAATCACACATAAATACCAGGTTGTATTGGGCCTGGCTTTATTTTACTTGAAATTAAAATTTTATTTCTTTTTAGTTGTAGTTGGGCACAATCTCTTTATTTTATTTATTTATTTTTATATGGTGCTAAGGATCTAACCCAATTCAGCATGTGCTGTACCCCTGAGCTGCAACCTCAGCCCTTACTTGAAATTTTGATACATTCTTCCCTAAGAATGAGTTCAATCTAGGTATACCTCGCCAATCTTAACAAAATTGGCAGCATTATTTTTAGATCCACAGCAGCATACTGAATTCCTTTATTGACCCATTGTATTGTTGGTGTTCACAGATGCTCACAAGTGAAAAAATTTGAGGTTTCCAAACTTGCCAGATTCCACTCCCTTTTTAGTCATTCACCCCTTGCCAGCTTCATTTGGTCTTTCACATGGGGCTACTGCATGAGTTTTCTTAGTTTGCATGAGTTTTCTTAGTTTCTATGAGTTTTTCTACCTTAAATTTGAGTCTTGCCTCATGGCATTTGATGATGACACAACACGATTTCTCCTAAAAGTTGGACTTTAGTTTTTTGATGCCCAATTCATTTTTATTGATAGAGATTTGGCTCAGATGGGCCCAACACATCTCATCAAGACTCTCATCCTTCACTTACAATAATCATTCCTTCAATCATACCCTATTTGCCACTTTTGAGCACTTGCAAGATGAACAAGACCAAATTGGTCAAAAATTCCCTTTCACACAGGTCTAATGGTGAACCATTTTGAGGCCCTCTATAATGGAAGACTTTTCCTGAAGATTCAATCCTATATTATTTTACCCTAGTCATCAATCATTTTGACTTTAGCATGCTTTTTGGTTACTATTCTTCCAAATTGATAGAAGGCAGCATCTTATTCTGCTTCTTTACTACGAAGAGCTTGTTTTTGAAATCCTCCTGGACATAGAAGGATGATTCAACTTCAGGAAATATCCAACAAAACATGTCAGACAGAGGTATAGTCTTCATAAAAATTACGACAGGAATAACTCTTTCCTTTCCAAATACATTTCCAATATTTTGAAATAATCTGTTTTTTGTCTTAAGGAAACACTTAATCGTATCAGCTAAGGGGATGTGATAGATAGCTTTTAAGCTCTGATATTATCCAGAATATAATCTATTTAAGAATAAAGTGATATTAGAAAGTAGTTGAAGAGGCTTTACCTGGACACTTAAAGAAATGAACTATTTTTATGTAGTGTAATGGCTTTTAGAATCACTCTAATAAAACAACAGTTCCTTTCAGTTATTTGATGTATTAAATGTATTTCTGCTCCAGTAGTTTCATGTAAGTGTTACCTTTCTCCTAAATTGTTTTTATATTTGCATATATAACTTTATAGCTATAAACAGAATATATATCGTACAATTAAAGAAAAAGTATTTTAAATCTAGAAAGTTCAAATTTAGTTCCAAGTAAGCTTATAGTGTTTTCAAATGTGTTTTTTTTAATTCAAGGCTCCTGTTTATATTAAATTACATTTATTTTATTACTATCTGTTTATATAGATTAATTGTTCAGACATTTATTCATAGTATTACCTTTAATAGTTAATATTTAATGATGGACCCAAGTCTTGAGTGTTCCTGAGATAGATGAGGGACCCAAGAACCAAGAACTGCCCAGATTCCCACCACACAGAATCCAACTCTGTGCCCTGGCTCTACCTGATGCCTTTTGTTACTGGGATGGACTGGCTTCTCATGATTTAGACCTTCAGGTCTCCAGCTCCTCAACTGTGGACCCTTGCAGCACTGCATAAAGCTGTCATTTCAAGACTGTCACCATGCAGACAATAGGTGATGGTGTGTAATTTAAGGAAAGACCTCCACCAAGAATCATCACAGGTCTTTTCTCTGCCCAAAGATATGGAAATATGGCAGATGGTGGTGTTTCCAACAGATCTTTCCTGGACATTCCTGTTATAAGCCTAGGGGACTTGAGGTTGGAGGTGCCAGGCTACCTAGTGGGGTATCTCATCCACTTGGAAGTGTCTTGATCAGAGGAGATCCCTTCTCTGAAGGAACTTCAAAGGCTGCTCAGAACCTGAGCCCAGCAGTTCCCACCTGCCTTCTGCTCAGTACCAGCCTGAGACACTCCCCACCCAAATGTCCATTTGGCATTTGGCAATGGTATTCCTTTGGTCTGAGACTCCCTACTACCTTTGACTCTGCCACCTCCTCCTCATTTTCCAGGTGGCACTTAAATCTTCCCCATCCTCATTCATATAACTATGATGATGTTGTTCTTTCCTCTCATCTGTGCTGTAAGTGTGTGTGGTGAGGGTGGGCTGTATGTCTTATGTGAGGTTTATGCAACAGAAATGAGGACACTGGTGTCCTATATGCATCTCTCTATCCCATATAGGAGTCGAGATAGCAGATAAAATAGGATTGTGGAAAAAAAGATATAGGAGTCCCAGGACCATGAAGAACTCCAGTACACCAAAGAAAGATGAAAGTGCCCCTGGGACAGTCTCCCAGTGCTGAGTGGATGGAGTATGGGAGACACTATCTCCAAGAGTACCTATGCACCCTCCCTTGACTTCTACCAACTAAAACACTATTATGGCCCCTATTTTTTGCCACTACAGCTCAGGAACAGATCTAAGCCATCTGCTGTGGTTCCCTGAATCACATTGCCCTCATTTTTTGCGTCTGCCCTTGGGTAATATAACTCCCTAATTCTTCCTAGGGGGTGAGGTATGACTGTCCACAGGCCCAGGATCTCCAGATAAGGAAGCATCCTGATGAGCCATCGACTGCTAAGCATGGAGGTGAGAGCATTTCCAGACAGTACTGGGTCCTTGGTCATATTCCAATACTCCTTTAAAGTAGCTTCTATTAGGTCTTTACTTAACAGTTGGGAAAATAGAGAAAATTGAAGTTAAATAATTTATACATAGTTATGTAGATGAGAAGAACACTGTGTTCCAGAGATCTAGCAGGTGAGAGTCAGGTGTCAAACCCAGCTCTCAAATCAGAGCTCACTGTGTTAGCCTCTGTTTCTTTTTTCTTAGTTGAAGTTCAGATAATCTGAGTAACTCACTAAGGTCACCTAAGTAGTGTTGGATTATAACTAATTTCAATCCAAATCTTCTAACATCATTTCTGCCATGATATCTAATTAATGCCAGTAAAACTATTCGTAATAAAGTGCTTATTATAGAAAAATATGGGACCCCTGTCATGGTCGGATAATCAGCATTTTAAAATACTTCTGTCCAGAAGGAACTTAAGATATCTTTGCTAGCATTTCCCCTGCGGTCAATACCTGTAGATATCCTCTGTGGAGAGATTCACTGGGAAATATTTTCTTAAGATGGAAACTTTGCACAAAGAGAAATGAGTCTAAGTGGAAAAGAAGGGAAAAACATTTAGTTTCTTCTTTAGGTGATATATTCTGGTTTGATCTTTCCTGGCTAGTAGATAATGTAGGTAATTGAGATAGATTTGTAGATAAAATAGGTTTGATAACTAGTTAAAAGCAAAAGATGAATATGCAAAATAATAGAGTTATTTCTTATTTATTTTCAAAGCAAAATGTGACTCTTTAGCAATAGGAGCAAAATCCAGCACCTGTGTTCTATGCAGATATAATATGACATTCTGATACTTAAATTTCTAGTCTGTGTTAGGCATTATGGTGAGCACAGAGTTGGAAAAGAAGAAAAATGGAACATAGATTTTTCTCCTCTTTCATTAGTGGAATTTAAGAGGGAAAACACTGTGAATTTGGATCAAGGCCTTGCTGTTCTGGTAGAGGACATGAAGAAACTGAATACAATAACTTGTGGACCTTTTGTCTACTGGCTGTAGTAACTGGTCTTTATCTCTCTTCATCTGCTTTACTGATTCCTTCTTTTCCCCCAACCTTCCATTGCAGGATTTATTGCTTTAAGAATTTATTCTATGTCTCTACCTTCTAATTTTGTCTCTAATGTAGAACTTTCCTCTGTATTCCTCTTCATACCACCATTTTTTCAATTTTGATATATTTCCTCTGTACTCCCCTTCTTACCATGTAATATAGCCAAATTTGCATTCCAAAATTTTTACCTCTCACAGTCCTCCCTGCTTATATGATAAAAACCTCAATTTATCCCATTTGCTTAGTTAAAAAAATAGGCCCTATATCTCCCCAAATAATCTACCTACTTTTGCACCTAATTCCTCTATTATGCTCCAACATATAAATTGCATGTCTATCACTGTCTTAAACAAGATACATAAGTTATTTAATTTAATCAATACAGTAATTTTATTGTTGGAAGTATATGATTCTCGCCTAAAAGAGGGGAGCAATAATGATATAAAAATTAAGCATCTTACCAAATTTGCATTGCTAATAAGTAGATGATCTGGAATTTAAATAGTCTCACTTGAGATCCTTTTCTCTTAAATACTATATTGTACTGCTTCTAAGATGCCACATGTAGCTTATTGCACTATAATGAGTTCTATGTACAGTTACCATGGAGATACTCTGGAAAAGCATCTAAGGAAGGAAGGTATCAGCTTGAAGTTTAGGAATTGGCCAGGAGGCTTTCCAAAGAATTAGAACTTCAGTTTGGAAGGATGCATTGATTTTAGTGTTAAATAAATTAACAAGGAGTCATGGTCAACAGAACAGGACACAATAAAGACAGACATAAAGCTTGGAATGGTGGGAGAACTGCATTAAGTTGCAATACTCCTAGAGCATAAAATATGAAGTCATAAGAGACATATATGTTGTCCTTTGTAGGTGATATGAAAACACAGAGGTATATGAGGCAGTCATTACTGTAAGGTGAATTTCCCTGAGAATGGAAAATAACTGAGAAAAGTATTCATGTGAAAGTGTAGGAGGGTAAACAGGTGATGAAAGAAGAAAAGAGAATGATGGAGGGTGCTGTGTTAAGTCACATGTAGGGTATATTTGGTCCAATCTCACAAGGGAACTCAGAACCATGAAAATTGCACCTCATAGCTTTCTGCTTTCTGCATCTGAAGCAAGTTATACTCCTCTCAGTCAGCAATTAAATACTAAGGCTCCTTAGGGACAGGCAAAAATACCTAGATTAAAAAATTAGGAGCATTTAAATAAAATAATAAAATCAATTAAAAAAACTTAAGAAAGCTGAGCATAAAAGTAGTGAAAAGATTTTAAGTCACATGGATGGGGCTCTTACTGTTTCCATAGAGCCACAGGCTCCGCAGGGGTTTAATTGATCTCCAACTTCATTTACATTTATGAACAGAACAAGTTACTGGCTCAGAAGAACCCTATTTTATAGTTCTTTAGTGATCATACTTATCATAATTTATTTGATCCTCATAATGGTTGCATGTATGAATACAACCATCATTCAACTAGATTTTCAATATTTTTCATGATTTAAAGTTTTGAACATGTATTCATTTCAACACACAACATGATGGGTATGTGCCTGATCCCATCATGGTGTTAGAGTAGTTAAAACTGAGGATTTCACAACACTTTACATATTAGAGAATAGCAAGAAATAAGAATTAATTGGCCAAAAAAAAAAAAGTCACCACAGTGGAGGAAAGAATGCTCCGAGTGATTCTTCTTGTAAGAAACATCTTCTTGATCCTTATAGTGACTACACAAATTAGCTACTCTATTCCTTCATTTTTCAAGAAGACTAAATTTCATTGTAAAATTTGGCAACCATCCCTAGTTGCAAATTTGGCTTGTTGCCAGGCCTTCATGATTTGCAGCCCATGTCCCTACTGCAACAGTCTAGTCACCTACCTCATCATTGAAAATCCAGAACCAAAGGTCACATCTCATGGGTTCAATGAAAGGTTTAGTCCATCCTTTATGCTTAGCATGAGCTAGTCCAAAAAGTGAAAGGAAGAATAATCAATAATCATGCATAATTAGCTTTCAAGTAAAAGATGCAAGTAAAGTACCTGTATTTACCTTCTAAAATATTCTACGGACTCTTTATTAAACAAAGGTGTATTACTAAAATGCATGAATTGTGTGGAGATTAACATGGTAAGCTAATAACTATGTGGAGAAAAATGCCTATGTAATTTGCCTTCTTATGGCCATAACTTTTTCAAGGTCAAACCTAAATAAGTCATCTGTGTGAGATTAATGTGTAATGAAAAGAGTGGTAAATAAACTTAAAAAATACATTAATGAAAACCAGTGAGGTCCTTAAGGTGGAAATTTGTTTTCATTCCCTATGAATTGGAGAAACATAATTTGAGAGTAGTCATTATAAAATGAGTAATATCTTGGAAACTTTTAGTAATTTATATGTGATTAGTAATCAGAAAAATATAGTGAAATCTGACCTTCCAACAAGATTATTGTGAAAGAAAAAAATTTTGAAAAAATAATATTGTAGTATATTTTAAGAATACTATTCTCTTGTCATTTGTATTTTTACTTTTGCTTGATGAAGATAAACGGATTTATGACTTTGTTTTCAAGCTTCACATACCATTTAGAAATTTCTATTGCAGATCATCTAATAATATATTTGTATGTTTGCAACAATATGCACATATGTGTATGTGACTATAGGGGGTTTTGTAGTTTTTATTCATAGTGGTAGGCAGAATAAAGACCCCTCAAATATTTTTCTATGACCTAATCTCCAAAACCTACAAATATGTTATGTGACAAGGCAAGCAGGCTTCATGGTTAGGTTAAGGTTTCTCTTTAGCATATTCTTATGTTTTGAGATAGACGTGGTATGCTAATTATCTGATCGGTTTAAATATAATAACAAGGATTCAGTAAATGGAAAAGAGACATAGAAGAATAAGTTTCACAGTGACACAATATGTGAAAGATTCGACAGGCCATTGCAGGCTTCTCTCTTAGAGATCCAGAAGGAACACAAGCTTGTGAAAACATTGATCGTACCCAAGTAAGACCCATATTAAATGACTGACCTCCAAAGTTTTCAAATAATAAATGTGCACTTTTTAAAGAGTTTGTGTTATTTCATATAACAACTATAGAAAATTAATACACAAATAGATAAAATGGTCTATTATATTACATGCAAGTATATACTTGAGGAAAATAAAATTTTGACAATGTGTTAGTAAATAAAGAAATACAAAATGCATGATAACCATTCCAGTAAACTAAAAACTTAGAACAAAGGAGTTTAACATCTTCAATGCGAATAGGAACACTGCAGTGAAGTTTGAATGAGTGAATTATTTTGGGTAAAATTTGTCAAGCACTTAAATATAAATTTTTGGATATTTTGTTATTATTATTTTGGGGGAGAAGAAAGATTTGTCTGGGAAACAATTCAGATCTTTTAGTGGGTAGTATTTACCTTCCTTATTTTTCCCTTCAGGCTTTAGAGAATTTTTAAGAAATTACAGTGTGAAAGAAATACAATTGTACATTTATTCTTAGTTACCATATTAGATACAATCCCAGTTACTGGTGAGAAAAGAAGACTCTGCATATTGCGACAAAAGAGAAATAGTTAATGTTCAAAAACCACATCTATTCTTTTTTGGCTGTTCCCGAGCCAATAAAACATCCAACTGTGATGAGTTTCGATGTTGTTAACATAATTCTCAAAAAGAATTAGCACTTCCAAGCACAATAATTTTGTCATAAATGAAGGAGTGGGAAGGGGAGGAGGGAAAGGAAGGAGAAGGCGAGAGAGACTGAAAGAGACAATGGGTTCTGGCACCATCTGTCAGAATGCTAATAGTTGCTTCTATGGCAGCAGCAGGTTTAAGTCAAGGGAATCAGGCATTTGGATGACTCACTGTTGCATCAGGTCTTGCCATTTGCATTTTACTTTTGCTCATTATCTTTATTAGGTAGAGGCACTGAAAATCATGTTGTTTATGCAAAGCAATTATTGAGGGAAAATATAAAATTTTCACATAATATTTTAGAGACCAATAAATAACAAAAGCAAAAAGAAAAGATGCAAGTATAAAAACACTTTCATTTTGTCATATTTTGGAATTAAAATTTTAGAAATAATACAATCTGAAGATGAGAATTGACACAGGATTTGGATTGCTTTAATAACTGACTTCCTTTTTATTAACATAATATGAATTGTGCTTTTAAAATGATCAAATTTTTATGTCACATTATCAGCTCACCTTTCCTCCATATTCATTATTCTTTCATAAGATGACCTTTACATTATAGGTGGGATGAGCCAGTAAATACTTCTTGTTGGGCATGTTTCTGTACCTGAGCGAAGTGTCCATCTCTAGGATCATCATAATTTCAAAGCTAGGCTTCCTATGAGAAGAGCTTGTTTAAAAATTACTGCCTCTATAAATTGTATTGCTGTGAAAGATAAATAAGTGTTAAAGAGAGGTAGAAGAAAGAATAAGATGGCTAGACGATAAGATGTACAGAAATTGAAAATGAATGTAAAGATGGAGTGGCTAAGAGTCAAGTAGATGAATAATGTAGTATGGTATTATAATATTAGCAATATAATCAAATAAATTAGGGGAAAAATAAGAATCCTTCACAACTACAACTCCATTATCTATGAAATGATCCATTGTGTTGTTTTTCTTTAGTAGATTGTAGTTTTATGCATTTTAAAATATATTCTCAATTATCTTATTTAATCTGCGTAATCAGTTTAACTGACATTCCCTATCTCCTTACTTCTGTTTTAACATTTGTTCCATACAAGCTACTCCTGCATTTTTTCTTTCACAGATCCCTAAAACATAAATGTGTGCCAGTATTTTCAGTGACAAGTGCTGGTCTGAATCACAAGCATCTTCCCAATATGGGATATGGTGTATATATGTTTAGTATATACTATATCATATATATAATATATGTGAAGATATCTCACAATATAACTTGAAATACAAGGAATGTCATCACTGTGGCCATTGGGCCTTATCCCCAAAAAACATATATTACCAGACTATGCCAGAGTATGTATTCTTTTATGAAGAGTAACAAAAGACACTATGTTTGCTTCATTTTTTTCTCTGTAGTCTTGATATGAACTTATATATACTAGAGAACCAGGTGTCTTTCCAGACTTTCAAACACAAAGAAATGTGCATTTCTAAAATTAAAAATATAAGTGTTATGTTATATAGGTTGAGCATTCTTAATGCAAAGCTCTAAAATCCAAAATGGATTTATATCATTTTGGATTTCATATTTTTAGACTAGGAATGATCAACTAGTAAAGTCTGAAAATATTCCAAAATCTGAAATACTTTGGTACAAGCATTTTTGATAAAGGATACTAAGTTTATGCATCCTTAAACAAACTTAGTTTGTGCATTCTTGAATATCCATAGCAATCCAGTCTGTGATGCCCTCCTGTAGTAAGTACCCAGGAGAGATAACAAAGTGAGCTAATTCATTTTGATGTATTTTATAGCCAGTTTTAAGTGCATCAAAACAAAAACCAAAACGGAGAAATTAATGGGTAAAAGAGTTACTCATTAGCTATATGAACAAATGAGTTACACACATTTGCCAACATTTTTTTTCACATATTTTAAGACACAATGGGAGCCTATTCTTCCAATATATTCTGACAACATTTTACTATATATGGTCTGACTCTAAGGCTATGAAAAATAAGGCCAAGTAACTGAAACTTTTATTTTTGTTCAAAAATAATATGATAATGTTATTTCCATTTAATTATTTACATGTATACATAGAAGCAAATATGTATACACACTTAGATGCATAAGTGTGTATGCAAAGGCATGCATATACATAACATATATACTCACATATATATTATCCATATATTTTATACACACAAAAGAAAGATGAATAGCAGACAAAGTCTTCAAATGTGTAAAGACTACATTCATTCACTATAATAGTAGTAGCAATTAGCCTCTCAGGAGCATAATAGAGATGCTTAAAGGATGTAATTGCCCAATTACTATGATATTCTACTGTGACTTTTTTATTCTTTTACTTTGCATTTTGGTGAAGCTAAATAGCATTTCTTTTACAACAACACAATTTCATCTCCCACAAGCAACTAGTATGCTATCCCAAGACCAAAATGTGAATCCTTAAATTTGTAAAAATAGAGTCAAGCAATCATATAGTTCTCCAAAATAGGGAAAATAACTTGTTGGACTAAAAGATACAACAAAGTAAATGATTCCATTATAGGAACTCTGTGCATTATGTATCTTGTATTGTCTTAGGCTGAAAGATCTCTTGGACTTCAATATATAAGCAGTGTTTTACCTAGTCAGTGGGCTTTTCTCATCATAGACTTGAGTGAAGTTCTTCAGTCCATCTCAAAGATCCTTTTCCTTTCAGTAATATTCATTAAGTCTTACTTTAGAGTTCATCAAAATAATATGATTTTTGTTTCAGCATTATTTTCTGTCTGAGCTAACTTGAATCCCTTTTATTTTTTAATGAGGATTGATGATATCAGAAACCCACTTAATGCATTTTTTTTTCATTTCTTCCTGCCACCAATTTTGCCAAGTGGCTATTATTTCTATAGTAAAGATTTTTAAAAAGGTCATTCAAATAGTAGCTATCAGCTTGAGTTCTCTTGTTTCATAAATTGTAAATTTAGAATTAAAACTAAATCAGTGTTTTGTGTTTGTATGTTGAATTCAAGCTAAAAATATGCACTTTGGGTCTCCCTCCTACTTTCAGCAATTTTGAAGCACCTTCTTTGAAGGATTCTATCTTTGGGACCTGGAACATATCAAAGGCAGTAGTGGTATTCTGGACACTAGTATTATTTCTTTCCTTTAGGGTGCTTTCAAATGCCATCCTCCAATTCACACTAACATGAGGTTGACCAGATACCCAAAGAGCCCTGATCTGCAAACTGATCGATTAGAGTCTTTAAATTATGGTCTGAAAAGCAGATATTTCTCATTACTCAATATGTTATTCATTTCAGAGGATGACTTGAAATTGTACCGCTGGATTAGTGAGAACACTCTGACTTGGGGTTACATTTAGTCATCTTAGGCATGGGGCCAGAACAATCATATAATTGAGAATCCATCAGTCAACTTGGACTTACATTTCCTGCCTCTTGCCTTTCTGTGTTCTTACATGCTGGTCTAATGGGATTTTATAACACAATAGGTTATGAATATATAGTTTTTATTGTGAATCCCCACCACTGGCATGCAGTACAGTTAATTTATCCATTTTTCAGATCCTCTTCGATATGTCAAGTAATCCTCTGAAAGAGGTCGTACCTTTCACTTCTTATGGCTTATAACGTCTTTTCTTCTTACTACCTACAGACCTTTATGATTAATGTTATTTCTTTTCTCTGATCTATGGGGAAATATCACACTGTCTAGGTTGGACTTTAGCATGCCAGGTGAGAGAAGTTATTACCTGCAGAAATAGAAGTGGCATGTGAAAGGAAGTGATGTGGTCAGTATTGAAAGGGATCACATTCTAGAATGTAGCATTTAATGCCCAAAGAATTGAAGCATGTGTTATTCTGTGTTTTTTTTCCCCCAAAAATTCCAAATGGTTAATTTAGCATTGCAGAAAATAAACCATTGTTCACATTTTACTTCATATTGCACGCAAGATTTGTACTTGCAGTCTTTATTGCTAAAGCCAAGTAATGACATTTGGGAAAGTCTTTGCTAGCCAGGAGTTTTGGTGACTTAATATATCATGATGCATCATGACAAAATTAATGATCTATAACCAGCACAAAATTACTTACATAGGTAAGAAGGTCTTCTTTGTTTCAATACAAACTAGTTTCAAAGAACTGTGTGTTTGTGATCAATAACAGTGCTACAATCCTTACTCTAATAAGAGAGATGAACTTAGCCAGGAATTGTGAAATCACACATGCTTGACAATAGTGCTGACATCTTTTCTTATAGTAGAGATATTAAATTAGCTAGAAATTGTGAATGCAACTACAACTAAAAGGAAGAATGGGTTTCTGGGCCCAGGATCAGGAAAAAAATGGTGTTGGCGCACTTTGATTGATCTGAGTAAAACAAATATCTCTTCTCAAGTTATTATTCTAATCTTCATTGATAAATAACTCTCCCTCACAGAGATGCATAGATTTTAATATTTTATTGAAGTTGCTTATATATGTTGAGGCACCATAAAATATTATTTTCCCAAGTCTTTCATGCCTTACTTGAAGCCTTTCCAAGGATTTTTATTGATTCTAGAATTTCCTGTCTTATGGCTCACATATTTGCTTCTCCATTGATGCTACCTCTAACTTGTAGTTATTCATTTTCTATACACCAATAAATGTCACTTAAATGGAAATATTTTCATAAAGTTCATTTATGATATACTGTACTCTATGGGTTGAAAACACATATGTTTTTTATCATTAATATTTTGCAGATGATTTAATGAATAAGATTTCTTTATGATTCCTACCTCTCCTCCCGATGGCTCTGTTTTATATCTGTTACCTAGGTCAAAAGAAAACTAAGCAGCACATGTATTATTTTGTGGTTGCTTGGGAAATATTATTGTAATATGAAAGGTTCAAGATATAAAGTCACACTATTCTCCACCTGACTTCTGAATCAATGAAGAGATAAAATAAGACAGATAAATATTTCATCTGCATTACTGGTGACTCTTAAGTAAAATGTTACTAAGTATAATCTTAGAATTAGGAAAAAATATTGATTCTGTCTCTGGTAACTAACTAACTGCAGACAATCTTTCAACATGGCAGAATGCCTTGGAAACAGGACATGGTATTTCTATTTCCTGAAGGCAAGCTGTCTCCAAAGCATAAGGCTGAGCTGCAACATGCTTAGCACCCTAATCCAACTCATTCTCAGGAAGCTCATGCTTTCCCCTGAGGAAGATCTGTGGGAGTCAGGAGAGGTGAGGAGTATTACTATATGATGTCCCTCTGAGGGATTTCACAATTTCCATTCACAGAATATCAACATATTTTGATAGAAGCACTAATAACTAAAATGTACTCAAAAGTGATAAAAACGTACATACACAGCTTTCTTTTATCACAGCAAATAGATAAAATAATTTAATAATTTTTGAGGTTTCCCTTTAGGGGAACTTTTATCTGCGATAGAGTGATATTTCTACCATAATTTCTACATTAATAAAGTTTTGAAATGACATATATATGCTGAAAAACTGTCTAAACCTAATGTAAGAAGAATTTTGCTATGATAAAAGAAGCTCTCAATCAAAAAGTTTTGAGGAAAAAGAAAAGTGAAATATTACTTTAAATTTCACTTTCAAAATAAAAATATAGCCATAAAGTATGCAGTAACGTGTCAGGAAAGAAAAAAAGAAATGTGATTGTGGCAGGAAAAAGAAGAAAGCTTAAATTATAGGTACCAGCTGTCATTCAAAGAGTCCTTCTATTGACTGATTTATCTAGTATAATCCTATAAATCTTACATCAAAGGTAATGTCTAAATTTTGTAGAGCTACATGAGGAGTTAATCAATGGATTATAGGAGATCTTAACAACAGAAAACTTGCAAATATATCTGTGGCCAGTTCTATAAAATTAAATGTCCCAGTAGCCCTATAATACAGGTAAAATTTTGTCTACTATGATTAAATCTGCAAAGAGGTTAAAAAAAAAGGACTTAGTCAAAATTATGCTTTTTTCCTGAACCTCCCTGCACCTTCTATCAAAAGCTTGCTAGTGAAAAGAATCATCAACATTGTAAATGTGGTTCAACAAAGAATAATCACCTAGAAAATACATTAAATGGTTTTGTTCTCCTGAAAATACTTTTCTTTTCAAGGCAAGCTATTTTTTTTTTACCATAGACTGAGAATTTTAGTGATTGTCTTTGAAAGCTTTGCAATCCTCATAGTACCATTGAAATAAATCACTATACATCTGGGTATGATCTGTTGATTCCATTCTAATAATCCCAAGTTTCATATTCTAATGGTAGAATTATAGGATATAAGTCTACAAGAATACTCTCATAAAATGCAACACAATATGATTGAGCATGAATTACTGGTAATGAGGTCATCCTTCAGTTTTTACTTTTTCTACATAGAATTTTAAAACGACACATTATTATATTTAGAAGAAATACAAAAGCTGAGAGCTCCTACATTGGAAAAGTATATTATCAAATTATAGTATATATTGTCTGATTATCATAATATCACCATGTGATGAAGAGTTTACTTAGATAAAATTTTTAAAAGGCATTTGCAAGCACATTGTTATAACTCTCTCTTTTTTCCCCTAAATAACCCATATAGAGAAAGGAAGATTAATACAGTTCCATCATAGTGTAGCCTACTTATATCTCTTATGCCTGGTCACTTGATATTTTAAACATATCCTGAATTCTGTTCATTATGTAATTATTTTTAATTAAATATAATTTAACACAGGTTAATATTATCATAGCAAGGTATTGCATGTGAAACCTCTAACTGCATTTTCAAAATTCTCCTTTCTTTTGAATCTAAGAGTGATTACTTTGAGAAAACAAATATGAAATAAAGTATTGGGGTTTGCTAAATACAGAGAATTTAGATATAAAACATAATAACAGGTGTTCTTCCTTGCAAAATAAATTTAGAAAATTCTCAGGAGACCTAGCAAATCTTTTGACTTTTTATAGTACCAATTGAAAGAAATATTAATAACTTTCGAACATAAGTAAAACCTATTTTAGACACTAAGTTATACTGTTTTATATTCTTTTCAGTACATTGAAAATATGTATTAATGATTTTCTTACTTCTTGTTATATTATTATTCTTAGTTTTAAATAACCAATTATATTTCATTATAAAGAAAAATTAAGAGTTGATTTTTAAAAAGCACAATATCTCCTCTCCCTCTTTTGTGACACCAACTAACCTACAGAGGTTATTTCCCACATGAAACTCTTTAGAATTATCTCTCTCATTTCATATCTTTAAATCAGTACCCCTACTTCTCAGCAGTTATAGCTTTAAAAAGATGGGGGAAGAAGGGTCTTATGATACCCCACCTCCTCTCTCATCCATTGTTATTATTACAATAAAAAAGGGTGGATTTGTTGAAAATCTTGCAAGTCATCTGATTCCCCTCCAAGTTTAACAGTGAGGGCTAAATCTGTAAGAATACTGGCAAATCATAAGAAAGCTAGAACACCTACCTCTAACCCCATCTCTCTGACTCATATACTCATCTCTTTAGATCACCTGCTCTTGTGTCATTTTATAGCAAGCACTTTACCAAAACTCCCTGCCAAAAATGCTATGTGGGTTTTTGTTTTGTTTTATTCTGGTTTTGTTTTTTGTTTTTGTCATTGATAGAATATAATATTCAGATTGTTTTTTCTCTTAGTCTTTAGCAATCATGGAATCTATTTTATTTCCTTATGTTAGACAAGTTAAAAAAGTACAGAAGACTTTATTCAAGACTATTACAATAAGGAAGAAAGTCTGAACTCAACTCTATAGAAACAAAAGGAGGAAACTTTTAAGTACTGCAGTAACCCATCACCTAAAGTACTGGAAGGCATTAAGGGGAGGAATTTATCAATGGGATTAAACACCATTTATACTTGCTAGTTGATGCGTCTGTGAGTTAGACTCTTCTCCCATAGTCACAAAATAGACAAAGACATTATCCTCTTGATGGTCAAATTTTAAAGGAATTATTTCTAGTTCTTTGAGAAAGATATTTCTGAATTGAAAAAAAAAAAAAGAAAAAATCTGGTAGAAGATTTGTATCTGTAATAGTTAATTTGGATTGTCAGCTTGATTGGATTAACAGAAGCTGATGATTAAGAGGCATAGGAGTGTGTCAATGAGGGTGTGCCTAGTAATGATTGTCATGTGATATAGCCAACTGAAAGGGAGACCTTCCTGAAGTGTGGGCAGCACCATCCAAGAGGATGATGCTGGTTGGAATAAAAGGTGGAAGAACAAGGAAGCAGCAGCAAATGCAAGCTCAATTCTTCTTGAACAGGTTCTGGATTACTGCTTTGATTGTCTGAGGATATCAGACTCTCACTTCTTCATTATTCTAAAGTGGACTCTGCCAGTGATTCCCCAGAAGCTTTGGGTCTCAAACAAGTGTAGTATCATTGATTCCTCTTGTTCTGAGGCCTTAATCTCTTGGACTTGGCAGCTACTGGTTCTTCCAGCTCTCCAGTCTGCTGATGGCCATTGTGGTCTATCCAGCTTTTGATCACATAAGCCAAACTATTAAGTCCCCTTTTTATAATTATACTTCCTGTTGATTCTGTTCCTCTAGAGAACCCTGATAATTCAGTATCTAAAAAGGGCAGACAAATAATTTCCAATTGCAATTTTCAAAAAGTCAGTGTTCTAAGCAAAGCAAGATCAGGAGCCCCAATATTTGAGAAAAATATCTAATTTTAGACAAGCCACAGGGGGAAGTAATATTAGAAGTTGCTGCAGCCATCTTGGACCATGAAATAAAGAACCAGTCTAAGGAGAAATGAGGATGGAAGGGAGCATCTGGATCCTCAAACATTTCTTTGAATATTTTTCTAACAATATCTAAAGACATTCTTTTCCAGACTTCCCAATAATGCGAAGCAGTAAACTTCACTTTGCTTTCAAATATTAACTTTTTTTTCTTCTGTCACATGAACACAAAAGATACCTAACAATAGCCACTGTTCAATTCACAAGCACAGTCTCATATGTGATACTGTCTAATGCCTCTATCAAACTGCAACATCACTGTCTCTGAAAAACAGAAAGAAAAAAAAAAGAAAACAGAGACACCTAAAAAATGTTTGATTTCTTGTCTCCCAATCACATTTAAAAGCAACAATGATATGTAAAATCCTAGGTTACACCATGCATGGTGATGCAGGCCTGTAATCACAACAACTATGGAGGCTGAGGCAGGAGGTTCACAAGTTCAAGGCCAGACTCAGCAACTTAACAAGGTCCTAAGCAATTTAGTGAGACCCTGTCTCAGAAATTTAAAAAATACAAAGGGATGGAGATATTGCTACCTGGTTAAGGGCCCCTGAGTTCAATCTCAATCCCTGATTAAAAAAAAAAATCTAGGTTAGATCAAAAGATATGAAGAGAAATATTGATTCTATCTTTTTATGGTTGATGTATTCTTAACATATGCATCTTGGATGCAATAAAAATTGTGTCGTAAATATTTAACCCAAAGCCCTATTAGTTCCCTTTCTGGATTCAATAGCGTCTTTTGAGGCATACTGAAGGATAAGATACCAGCCCATTAAAATGTATTTCTACACTGTAAGACCACCTATCCCTCACACACAGAGAAATATAAAAGGAAAAAATGTATAAAATCAAACAAGAATTCTTGCTATAGTGACATCCTTCATAAGTGAAACCACTATCACATTTTATTAACCTTTGTTCAAAGTTAACTTCTGCATCTAGATTGGAATGGGCATTGTTTTGCTAATTAAAATGTAAAAGGTTTAAAGAATATATTACATATTTAGATAGAACATCATCCTTAAAATGTATGATTAAAATTACCCTATGATCAGCAGGAATATTATTTTATTGATTATAATGCAAAATAAATGTTGGCAAGGACAGTACAACTACCAATGGCACTTCTTGTGTCACAGATGAATGACAGAGGCAGAAGGAACATTTTTAGTTTGGGAAATGTCAAAAGGTAAATTAGGAAAGTGTCACTCAACAGAGGAAAATCAGAATCCTCTGGGAGAAATGGGAATAATTTTTAATCAAGTCAAACTGCTTTAAAAGGAAAGAGGTTGCTTTAGTTGTTATGAGATTTAATTGGTGAGTAGTTATTATCATTTTATTATTTTTTTTTCCAGTACTGGGCATTGAACCCAGGGACCTTTTATTATTGATCTGTATCCCTTGCCCTTTTTAATTTTAGTTTTTGTTTAATTTTGCAATAGTGTTGCTAAGTTGTTGAGGGTCTTGCTGAGATAATAAGACTGGCCTGGAATTTTCAACCCTCCTGCCTGAGACTCCTGAATTGCTGGTATTACAGCACCATTAAACTCAGTAGCTATTATTATTTTTGTCATTGTATGAATAATTGTATTCATTTGGTTATGAATTACTGCTTGCAGTTTGCCTTTTTCTTATCATGAGGGACACAGTAACAAACAGAACATATTGAAGTGTTTCTCGGTCCTCACATAACTATATCCTAGCAGAAGTCTACAGGAAAAAAATAAATATGTTAGGTAATGATAAGTGATGTTTTAAAAAGTAAAACTAGATAAAATAATAGAGAATGAGAAAGTAATACTTTTTCGGATTAGGTACTCTGCAAGGATATCAAGGAAACTCAATGTGAACAAAAACCTAAATATATGAGTGAGTGGAATATGTGAATATCCCTTATGAAATCCAAGACAAGGGAGAATCAAGTGCTGAAAATATGAAAGATGTTTGCATAACAAGAAGATTGATATGACCATAGCAGACTGATCAAAGGAAAGCACCACAGGGAATCAAGTTGCAGTGGGACTTAGGCCCTGGTCACCTGGTGTCCTTGTTCTCCTCTGTGTCCTGTAGATGAAGATTATTGTCTTTATTTGGGAGGCTGCACAACATGCTCGGATATGTTAACAAGAATCTGGTCCTTGTCCCTATGACCAATCTAATAATGAGGATAAGGTTTTGAGAAAAAGGAAAAATAACTTTATTGCTTTGCTAGCAAAGGAGAAATACAGGGGACTCTGTCCCAGAGGCTGTGATTTTGACCATCAGAGGAACAGAGGGCTTTTAAAGAGGTGAGTCTAAGGTCACATTCCAGCTGTACTCTCTCAGGGGTCATGATTCACTTGTAGACTTGAGAGAGAGCCATTTATTAGTCTTCAGGAACCATCCCAAATTCAAATTACTTCAATACTGGTGTGCGTGTACTTAAGGATGGATAATGCTATCTAAGATGGCAGGAAGGGTAATCTTGCTTTTCCCAAGGTTATGGAGGGGGAGAAGAATGGAAAGGAAAAAAAAATTAAGTCAATTTTAAAATAAGTCTCAGTGGCAGAATAGCAAGGGGTATGTTCAAAGCATGAAATGAATTCTGTTATAGATACAAACTCTACTGAGTGATTGACAGGAAATGTAAAGACTACCATCAATTAATAGTCCCATCTGATACAGAAAGAAAAATTAGATTCTAGTATTCCCCAAATTCCCAAAATGCTAGTTTTGAAGGGTAATTTTCTGGTGGTTTTCCAGTCTTACTCTGGGCAGTCCTTCTTTCTCAACTTCTAGATTCTTTAAGTTAGTTTGGAGGTAAGAAAATTCAATATAAAAATAGCCAGTAGCCCTGCACGGTGACACAATCCTGTAATCCCAGCAACTCAGGAGGCAGAGGCAGGAGGATCATGGGTTCAAAGCCAGCTTCAGTAATTTAGCAAGGTGTTAAGCAACTCAGTGATACCCTGTCTCAGATGGTGGAATGAGATGGACATCATTACCATAGGTACATGTATAACTGCACAAATGGTGCTACACTACATCATATATAACCAGAGAAATGAAAGGTTGTGCTGCAATTGTGTACAATGAATGAAAATGCATTCTGCTGTCATATAGACCTAATTAAAATTAATTAATTAATTAAAAAATACAAAATAGGGCTGGGGATGTGGCTCCCAGTGGTCAAGTGCATCTGAGTTTAGTCCTTGGTACCAACCCCCTTCCCCCAAAAATAGACAGTGGATTTATAACTCTGGTAGGTAAGACTCTATTGTCTTCCTATCCTTACTGTCAAATAGAGAAGATCTATGTCAAAATCTCTAAACTGAGCAGGGATAGAATAGAGAAGGGATTTTGATACTTGCAGAAACTGAGGCAAGGAACTGAGTGCAGTACACCTATTAGCACCATTATAGTATGCTTAACATGTATCTACCTAGAATTTTTGAATGATTACAAGTAAAATAATTAAAGTAAATTATCCCTAGTTAGTCTTTCAGAGGCAAACAAATCTACTTTTATGTCCATTTTTTCCAGATTTAAAATCATTTCTACATTTTAATTTTATAACAATAGAAAAAAGAGTTCAAATTTTTAAAATGCAAATTAAATGTAATACAGAATATCCCAATGAAATGAAATTAATCTAAAGAGTTGGTGGTAAGGGCAACAGATATGTACATTTTTAAGCACATTCTAATGTGTTAATAAAATTATAAATTTAAAAGGCAGATAAGCTAAGGTGTTAATTCTCAGTAGTTTAAATATAAAACACTAAAAGAAGGAACAGATGTTGCTAATATTTTATAGATAATGCTTTTAAATAACTTTGAAATGTATATAAAATAAAAATAGTTAACACCAGACTGCACACCACAAAACATTTTAAAATTTTTATAACCGAACAACTTTATTTGCTTTCTACTTTTCTTTATAAAGTTTATACATTTAAAGCTATTATATATCCTGAATTCTGTAATATTTAAATGTAGTTGTTTGTACTAAGAGTTTCACATAGAAATAACAATAACAAAAACAAGCCACCCAAGTAGGCAAAGATATAAGGACCTCTTAAATTTCCTATAAGAAATTTCTGAAATGGGGAGTGGGGGAGGAATTGCCTATTTTTGTGCAAAAGTGACCTGTAACCTTCTAATATTTTCCATCATATAGCAATGAATCCAAGATGTAGACATCTCATCCTGACATAATTTCAGCATACCCTCTTCCATTTGAAATTCCATATTCTCTTGCTGGCATAACTCCTCATATGTCTCTCTTTTTATCTTATTCTCTTTTCTTCTAGACCCCCCCCCCCCACTATCATAAAGCATGCTCCTTACCATTTTCTTCAATATTTAAAACAGGATGATGCTATATCTATAAAAGACGGACACCTGACCTAGGTTGAGAGTATTCCATGTGGTCACTTGGGTAAGGATATGTAGACTTGTTCCATAAGAGCCTCAGGCAGCCATTTTGTTATTGTCATCTCTATTTTACAAATGACTGAACTGAGTCTTAATGAGTTAAAGACACTTGGCCAAGATCAGATAACCAGTAAATGGCAATTCTCAAGTTTGTATTTCTCACTACAAACTTAGGCTTCCTGTTTATAACACATTAAAAATATATGTGTACTACTTGGAAGAGATAATTACAAATATCTCCACTTAACAAAATATTTATAGTTAAACAGAACTGATGCTAACATCTAAAAGACTTCCAAAATAAATTATCCTCAAATGGGTACATTAATGATTCAAAGATAAAACCTGCTATAAAAGAAAGAAGACCAATTTGTAAACTATTTTTCAAAGGTAAAAACATCCTTCTTAATATAGAGAGTATTAAATTTTAAAGTTCTCATTAAATATTTAAAAGTTATAAAGTGAAAAGAATTCCCTAACTCTTTTAGCAAATTGAAAAACTATGTCAGAGATAACTAGAGGAATCAAATAAAATGAGAAATTATAAAGGGTTAACTAATTCATAAACAGAACAGCATTTTTAAAAATTTCACATTTTAATGTTTACATCTTAAACAAAGCATGTATACTTTTAAAGCATGTGAAATTCATTATAACAAAAACATAAAAATTATACCATCTGATGAAAAAATCTTAAAACATTAGAAATGCATATATGTAATATAAATCACTTAATTTCCTCATTTTTGAAATGGAATTACATTGGAATAAGATTGTTTCACCAATATTATAAGCTATAAATTATATTTTGCCACAGGCAGAAAATAATATCACATAAACAAAGGAAAAGATCATGCAATTGCCATGAGAAATTGACTACAATGCTTTTTTAAATAATCCAATTATATAATGAATAAACTGTTATTAATTTTGCAGAAACAGATAGCTATGGAAACAGTGGAAATTTTCATTTTTCAACATACACATTTTTATCCCAGAAATCAAGATATGAATATTAATTTCTTATGGATGCCCATGGCAAATAATATTTAATTTAAAAATTGTTCCCTGATATGAAATCACTATTCTTCTTTTACACAGAAGGCAAAGCCAAATTGCATTTGTATGAAAAACTGCTGAAGTTATGCTTAATAAATGATGAAGCAAGAACATAAGTCAGCAGACTCTTATCTGAAAACTTTCCCAATACCATTTATGAAGACTACCTCAAGCAGGTTGCTTCCTATGTGTGCGCCTCCGTTTGCTCATTTATAGAATAGATTGCAGTAATTCTTAAAAGGATTCCATGAAAATGTAATGGTCAAAAAGTATAAGTCTTTTAGTGCAGGCTCTAAAACATTGTTTTGGTTCAGTAAAGATGAACTACAATACTCATTAAAATATAATATTTATATGATCTTGTACTACACAGTTAATTTAAATAAATAAATAATAATAAGTATATTCAAACTTTTTCAAACATTTAGAATTATATCTTTCTAATACAGAAAACAATACTTGGGTGGGCATGTTGGTGCATGCCTATAATCCCAAAGATTTAGGAGGCTGAGGCAGGAGGATCACAGATTCAAAGCCAGCCTCAGCAACTTAGCCAGTCCCTAAGCAACTCAGTGAGTCCCAATGCAACTCAGTGAGACCCTGTCTGGAAACAAAACATTAAAAAGGTCTGAGAATATGGCTCAGTGACAAAGCGCCCAGGGTTCAATGATGCCAGAAAAAAAGAAAAAAAAAAATATTTGGTAATTTTTTTTCCTCTTAGGACAATAAATCTCTACTTCTTTTTGAAATTGTCCCTGTAGATTGAGCTGATAACAGTGATTTATGGTCCTGGAGTTAACTGTGTAGCTCCTCCCTTTGTAATTATTTAATCATTTTAGTCATTTATATTATAGACAGTGTACTGAGAACAATTCTGCTATATTTCTCAAATATACTTATTATTCATAGAAATCATAACCTGAACACCTGGACTAGCAAAACAAGGTGATAATTTTTCTTTTTTATTTTAATTTTCTTTGTTTAAAACAAATATAACATCAGTAGGTGATTATAATATAATAAATATACTATCTAGCAAGATAGAAAACAATCATTTATTCCCATCCCATTAGCCATAGGCATAGATTCAGTTGGGCCATTGGAATGGGAGAGTGATAGCATCCTTTATTATGAAGTTAGTGCAGCTTAAGCTCTGGGGACACTCAATTGTATGGAACTTCTCTATTCACAGGCTTGTGATCTACTTATGTAAAATTTTCAAATCACGTAAGTTAATGAAATTGGTTAAGGCCAATTTATTTTTTTTTTCTTTCAGACTTCATTTCTCTACCATGTCCTTTGTATCACATGAAAGAAGACAGTTTCAAAGATTCCATTTGAAGAAAAATTTCACTGAGTTACAATTTAGTTGTGATTTAGAGGAAGGGAGCTATGTGGTTTGCAGTCAATTCCGCTGTAATTCTGTTATTGCTAGCCTTGCTACTATAGGAATACTCCTCACCCCTGATTCACTCTACCAAACTCTGCCAACTCACACAGCATCATGGTAAACCATGTAGGGAGTGAATTTTATTGCTAAAACAGTTTGAATACCGACACTTCCAAATCATATAACTCATGTAGAAGAAAATTGATAGAAATGTCACAAATGGACAACAAACACATTTATAGCAGAAACAAACTTGTAAATTATTAGTAATTGGGATTAAAAAATTCTTTCATTTTTCTCTGGAGAAAGTATTTTAAAAAATGAAAGCAAAGATAAAACATCATGTAATCCCAAAATACAGAAAAATGACCTTGTAAGAAAACACAATTTTGTATTTATTATTACAGCATATGCGATTTCAGTGATGTGAACACTATTTGTGTGTGTGTGTGTGAGTGATTTGGAGATATTTATGTTATGTGTTAGTTTTGTAAAATTATTTTTTTTCTGTAATTTTCTCATCAGAAATATATATTCCTTTGGAACCTAATTTGAATCTCTTATTTCCAATTATTTTTTCTTGTTAAAGAAGTTTTACATTGTATAATATCCATACCCCATAACATTGGGCATGCCCTGGATATAATAACACCACCTCTCTGAATCTATTTCCTCATTCATAAAATAATAACTATCTCTCTGTTTTAGAGTAAGAATATTTTGGATAATATATTAAATACATTTAACAAAGGTCCTAAGAATTAGTAAATGTTCATAAATGTTAGTGGTTCTTTTATATATGTGCAATTACTATTTATATTCTAATTCTTGACATATGACTTATTACTCCATCTAACCCAACCTCTGCCCAAGAAGATAACTAACATCAAAAGTCAATTTCAGATAGTCTTCACTGGAAAGCTTTACAGGGATCCCCAGTTTCTATAAGGCTACTTATAGTTCAGCTTCCATCTACATGTGTCACCCACCAACTCTTGAAATCTCCATATGTTCCATCATCAGATACAATGCACTTTGATGTGTTGGAGGAGCAAGTCATACCCTTTTGCTTTTTCCTCCTTTGTACTTAAAATGTATTCTTTTTGAAAAGATTTTCTAAGTTAAAGTTCTATACATCCCTTAACAAACATATAAAATTACATTTTAAAACAATAAATTATAGCATAATTAATGAGGATTTGCATCTTCCTTACAACATTCATATGCCCTGAAAGAGAATATTACTAAATTCAGGAGACAGCTTGTATAATCTTATATTAACCAGCAATTCTACACCTATACCTAAAAACTATGCAACTCTGAATTAGGAAGACATACTCTATGTGTCTTTGTTTGTGCAGAAGAATGCTGAAGGCCACACAGAGGAAATGGATAAAATGTGTTAGAAGTACACAAAGAAATAATTTGAATAATTAATTGAGGCATCTGTTCACTTTTATCATTGAATGAAAACAGTAAAGTAAGCAATTCAGTATATAGCATCAAGCAGTTTTATAAATTAAAGCACATTCAAAGCAAAACTTTTTATTTGAAGACAAAAATACTATATGAACTTGAATGAACACCTATTATATGGAGAAAAATTAATGCAGTACTGGAAATGCTACATAGAATTTCTAATGCCCGAACTCATCCATCATGAGATTATTTTCTTCTCTATTTTTATTTCTCTTTCTCTCTTTCAATACCCTTTTTTGGAGTAGTATAATATAATTAGTGTTTTAGTGTGTTGGTGCTGCTGTAACAAAACACCTGAGACTGTGTAATTTATTTTCAAAAGAAATTTATTTCCTCACAGTTCTGAAAACTTGGAAGATGCAAGCAGGTTCAATGTCTGCTGAAGGCTCCAGGCTCCGCTTCCAGGATGAAAGCACTTGAGCACTGTCTTTAAAAGGCAGAAGAGTGGAAAGGCAAAGAAGTTCCAAGATAATTGTCTAGAGCATTTTCATAAGGCATTCACCTTCACTAAAGTCCGCACTTCTCAATACTACCACAAGGGGTTTGTGTTGCAACTGATTTTAGGAGGCACACAGTCAAATCATAGCTATTAGTGAGCTCAGTGTTTTTCAAGAGGTGGTATTCACAATAACCCTGTCATTGTTATCTGACAATGCAGGTTAAAAATACTAAGTGTGGATTTCAGAACGAGTGATTTAGAACCTGTTCTAATAGAGCCAAGAAATGCATCAATTGAATAAGAAAACAAGGTACTCCTTAGGGAGAAACCTTTTGAAAACCAGTGACTTGAACTGTGGTGCATGTGAAGTGTCAGAGTCACAGTTATCCAATGTACACAAATTCTCCATGAGATCACAGTTGTCATTTTTGACTTAGAGTAAAATACTGAAAAATTATTCAATCTTTAAACACTTGTTTAGAGAATGATTGGATTAATTAATGAATGAATGTCATTATTTCGTCCAGAAAGAAGCAAGAAAGTTTACCAAAGGAAAAAAAGAGAAGATATATTTAAAAACCAAACATATCTATATCTAGAGAGAAAGATAACCTTAATGTACACAATAAGAGAACTCTAAATTATTTATTAAAAATCTGCACAATTTATATGTGTACACATATGAATATACATATATGTGTATGTCTATGAGAAATTTTTCTAGTTTCTAACAAAGTAAATCAACAGCATGCATGATTTCAAAACACTAACTGATAGAATAATGGAATAGATTTTGCCTGCTGCTGACATGCACAAAATTTGTGTCAGATTTTTTTATCCAACTTTTCTTAATAAGATTTTTCATCCATTCAGAGTAGATTTGAGCCAAACTTTGGAACCATAATCTGCCCCTGACTATATAGGTCAAATTCACTTGGGAATTGCCCCAGTTAAGAAAATTTGAAAATGTTTTTTCATTCAAATAGCTGTGTTCAGGCAGAGAGCATGCTGGGATTTGCCATTTTGGCTGCCATCACAATTACCCCTATCAGTGTCTATGCACAGATGCTGAATGTGGGTAACTATTACTGGCAGGTTATTCTGGCTGCTCATACAAATGAATAATCATTGGCTCATGATCACCTCGACTCCCTAGATCACTGCAATGGCCCAGCTGGGCTGAGTAGGAAATCTAGCTAACGAGAGAGATTGTTTTTTCTCTTCTAGCTAGAATGCATGATATACAGAATTTTACACAGCTGTCTTTTTAAAGATGAACTTTTAAAATTTATTTAAATGTTTCCTTGCTTACCTTGTTAATGAAAAAAAATCAATGGCATCATGCATGTAAGGTATAAGAGAGCCATGCAGAGATGGATTTAAGATTTTGAAACTTGTAGTTAAATGGAACATTACTTTTTCCTATGATACGTTGTACTATTGCTAATGAATAGCATCAGTCCAGCTGCTTACTGTGAAATTGCCACTCTTGCACCATGCCTGCAATAAAAAAGAAACACAAACGCTGTTATTAAAGCGGAACAGATATTCTATTTTTGAGTGATCCAATGTAATCTAATAGCAGCTAAGTAATGAAGTAAACATCATTAGTGAGTTTTTCAATGCATGTTTACATTTTGCTACATTTCCCCAACCTCCTTATACAAAGTTTCCAAGGTTACAGTTTACTTTTTAATATTTAAATTGTCAATCTATAATTTACAGAGCCATTACCATCAAAAGGATATGTGTACTATATTCAGCAATTGCCATTTTGCTCTAAAGTACCAGGTAGAGAAGAATGGGAAAATGATGACTTTAATGTGCCCCCATCAGAAAGGATGATAGTACAGTGTTCCTAGATCTTGTGAGAGTTAGGAACTTTAAGAGAATATACAGAATTTCACACAGCTATCTTTTTAAGATAAGCTTTTAAAATTTATATAAGTATTTTCTTTCTTATTAATGAAAAACTAATATCATCATGCATATACAATGTAAGATGGTCATTAAGTGATAGATTATGAACGTAACCATTTAATACACATGATGTATATAACCAAAAAACAGTGGAGCTATTTTTTTTCCAATCAACCTTCAAAATCTGACTGTTAGTCCAAGATCCTTGATTTGCAGAACAATATTTAAATGTTTTAAATTTGAGATGAAGTAAGAGTATAATGCAAGAGATTTTATAAAGGCTTTTTTCTTGGACTTCTAAATATAACTTAAAGGGAAATTATAATTTTTAAATTGGAAAACGATTATGAATTTTCCTATAAGTCACATTCTTCCTACCAGAGAAGCACTGCTTTTTTCATGACTTATATTGTTATGATACTATTGCCATCAATGGATTCAGACTTTTTGTTTTCCTCTCTCAATGCACTGTTGTCTATATTAGTGTCCAAGATGTGTCATGATATCGTTATTTATTTCATATGCTCCCTTCCTGCATATTGCTCAGGTCATCTATATTAATACTACAATCATCAGCATCCTATTTTTGTTCTTTTTCTCCAGCTCTGAGCCAAGTAGACAATAATGGGCAATCCAATCTGAAATTCCTGTAAGCCCCAACATTCTCTTCCATTATTCCCTCACCCCCGCCTCTCATCTTTTCTCGGATATTCTGTCATATAACAGAATCACTATGTACCCAGGTCTATCAGGAAACCTTAAACATGTTACTGATTCCTCCTGTTTTCTCAATCTATGCATCAAATTAACCATCATGTCAATATGACTCTTGTCTACATTCCACAAGTTCATTTCCTCTTAACCTAGTAAAACACGAGGGACTATTTTGTACATGACAACTGCGTAACTAGGCTGCCTGGCTTGGTCCTGACGCTTGTCAATCTTTTCCCACCATGCATCAAAAATCATCCTCTTAATTTGATTTTACTATTACACTATAATGACTCAGAGCCCTGAAGTCTCCCAAATCCCTTCAGATAAAATCAAATATATTTCAGTATGGATTGCAAAGACTTTCCACATTTTCCTTCCAATTTCTTGCTAATTCTTTCCTTATGCTGTGCATCCCAGTCAAAATGAGTTGTTTTCAGCCTGTCAGATAATTTATTCAATAACTTAATCTTTTGAGCAGAGGAAGACCTCCCTCAAGCTCCTACATTTCATACAAACTGAAGTAAGTATCTCTTCTTTTTTATCCCCTTAGCATTTTTTGAATTTCAACTATTATAATATTTTCACAATTTATTGAAAATTCTTTGGTGTGTTGACATTACATATTGCATTAACTTCAATGAAGAAAGGGTCTGCTTCTGAATGTTTACATTAGTATTTCCAACACAGAGATCCATTTATAAATTCATATTTTCCTAATATTATTCCCTGAATTAATATATTATTAATGAATATTTGCTAAATAAATACACATTTTGATGTTTTATTCCTTCATTAAATATCTTATAATCTAATTGATTATTTTCTGTAGCCTAGAGAGACCATATTTTAAAATTAGGGGTTTTGCTTATATATTCTTATAGGATGGAATTCTTCTAATTAAATGACTTTTTGAATGCCATTGGATAAAATACCTAAGTTGCTTGAAGATATGTAGTATCTCTCCATCCCTTGTCCTCTGTGAGAGAAGAAGAAATAAGGGCAAAGTAGCACAGGTAATTTAGAGCAAAGAAGGAATTTTGAGAGAACCAGATATTTTTATGTCATAAAGTCAAACACCTGCAAAACATAGGATGCCAAATAAGAAAACCAAAAAAAATTAGCTCTACTTAAGTATTAAACAAATTAAATATAATTATACTTGAAAAATCCCAGGAGTCTCACAGGTAAACAACTGTATCTATCTATATTCAGCTGACCTAATTTTATCAATCATAACATTATCTTTCTTAATATTTAAAGTAATCATGTGGAATAGAATACCATTAGCCTTATTATATGAACAATTAAATTGAAATGAAGTGTAAAATCTTGAAAAAAATTATGAAGACAGTAAATGCAGGTGCAACATTAATACCCAGATCCATAATTCTTAACTGTGTTCTAGGTCAAAAGATACATCAGCATATGCCTAATTAAAATAGACTGTAATTCCAGCCAGCCCTATTTCATGAATTAAACACTTTTCAAATTCTCTCCCTTGATCATTCATGTATTTAAGGTCAAGTTTCTTTATGGAATAACCATGCATAATAAATTCAGAAAACTTTCTCTTAAATTCAGAATACTGTTTTGTTTTAATATTGTAGGTCAATAAACTATTACAAATAAGTTTTTGCCACACTGGTATGAAATATAAGTAAGAACAGTACTAGAGCAAACTGAACTTTCAGAATTCTTTTGCAACCAAATGATGTCCATACACTTCCAAGGGAGTGCCCTCACAGTTGACATTAACCCTCTGCAATCCACATTCAATGCTATAATGTAAGAAGTTTTTACAAAACTCTGAGATTATCACCCACTAGTTTATAAAATGTGAATGGTCTTTCATGGTATGATAGTCACTCTCTGTTGCTTATCTTACATCTATTTTTCTCTTATATACCTGTAGTTCCCAAATGAGGATGGGTTTGCCCAGTGAAGGATCCTTAGCTATGTATGGGAATGTTTTTGGCTTGTACAAGTGAGAAGGAGAACACAACTGTCATTTGGTATATAAAAGCCAGAGAAGTAACTAAATATCCTCAATACATAGGACAGTCCCTCAAATCAGGGAAATATATAGTCCAAAACGTCAGCAATGCCAAGATTGTGAACCTTTATATATGCCAACAATACATCAGTCAATGTATGTCAATAATGTAGTCATAAGATAAAAATCAAATTCATCAAAATTAGCATGCAAAATGTTTCATGATTTAGTCGTGATGTCCCAACAGTATTTCTTGTTGCTCTACTTCCTGGTTCTGAATTATTCATCATTTACATAAGTCAATTTTGTAACCATCAAGGTAAGCTGAGCCACACTGACAAACACCTCTAACATGTCAGGAGCTTAAGGCCACAAATTTTATTCCCAATGCTGCATGTTCAATGCATGGTGAAGCGTGTTCTCATCGTACTTACCAGAGACCCTGGTGTAAGGAAACTGCATTGTTGTGAGGGGCTTCTATTTCAAGCTGAGTCTATAGATTTCATTGTACCAAGAAAAGAAAGTATGAAATATTTCATAATGACTCTTAATTGCTGCTGTCCATAATCAAAACATGTCATTTCCACTCACATCAGTCACATCCACTTGGGAAAACACATCACAGTGTCCTGTCTGAGATCAAAGAGAATTTTTTTTTTCCTGAAAGAAGAAAGTTAGTCAAAATTCTTGCTGAATACTGATAGTGCCTATCTACTTCATGCTCTTTGTCCTTATTTTTAGAGCCAAGTCATACTTATATTTCAGTTTAATTTGATGAATGACTTCTTAGATAATGGTGTTTTGATTCATTTTCTTCCTAGACTTCCTTGGATGCCTTTCCTTTGTCCTATTATCACATTTTGGACACATACCTCACAACATTTAGCACTTACTGTGCAAGTCTAGTAACTAGCTGGCCTCCTCTACATGAAGCAGATGAGGTTTCTTATTTGCTATATTCATAAAATGATCATTCATGAAATATCTAATTAAATGTTTTCTTACAAAAGCAAAAAGCCCAATTATCCAAATTAGACAGTGAAATATGATTATTTTTTTTCTTTGAAGCAAGAGCCTCTTGCCTCCAGGTACCTAATCATTTCCTTCCTTAATGCCCCAGCCACACATCCTCCTTCCCGTGTGAGGAAATGGGTCACATATCTTCTTAGCACCACAAAATATAATATGAAAGCATCATAAGAATCATGTTGTATATATTATTTCAATTTTTAGTACCCTGGGCAATATTTTCTTTAAAAATGTCATTACTAAGTAAAGATAAGAGAAATTTTAGAGGGTAGTCAAATTCTTGTTCAACCTGATTACCTTCAGACAACACAAGAATCATCATTTTTAACTGCAAACAGCTTTTAGCATCCCCTGAAGAAAAAATGATCATGAAAACTGTAGTGAATCTAATAGGTCCCAAAGAAACCTAAAACAGTTTGAGGAAGATGGAATTTTCTCCCTACCAGAGATACAGCTTTTTTTTCATATTACCGTGAGAAATATTTACTTCATCACTGTTTGAGAAGTAGATATACTTTATTCATAAATTGGAATTCCCAACTGAATAAACATAGCTGCATAATTCTAACCGTGGGAATGTTCTCTGGACTCAGGAGACTTAAATTCTTTTCCAGATCTTACCAGTTCACTGACTAATATAAGATTTTTCAGAGTCTTAATTGTATTTTTGTATTTTATTGTTTTTAGCCACAAAATAGATGTCACAACAGCTGTCTGATTCATTTCAGTTGCCAACAATAAATAGTTATTTAAGTTATTATATGTCATAAAATACAAAATAAAATGATAACAGCCTTTCACAGTGGTACATGCCTGTCATCCCAGAGGCTTGGGAGGCTGAGGAAAAAGGATTGCGAGCTCAAAGCCAGCCTCTACAGCTCTAGTGAGGACCAAGCAACTTAGTGAGATCCTATCTCAAACTAAAAAATTTAAAAAGGCTGGGGATGAGATCAGTGGTTAAATGAGCTCAGTGGTTAAATCAGATTACAGATATGATTCACTGTAGCTAGGATATAGTTCTGTGGGAGAATACTTACTTAGCATTGCTTAGCACATGCAAGTCTCTAGGTTCCATTTCTAGCCCCACCCCACCCCCAAAAAAGAAAGGATTCCATGAAAATATAATGACAAAATTTCAAAAATAAGTCATAAGCAATGATAAACATAACTTTTTTGGTTCTAAGTCAATTCAAGTTCAATTAATATTTTCTAAGGAATCAGTAAGAAAGAGAAATAATTTGATTTCATTTTGGAATCTGAGAATATTTTCTCTGGATGAGGGATAGCAAACCTCTTTTTGTTCCAAGATCATATTATTCTACCATCTTAAGGAATATCTGAGATCAAAATAAATTTCATTAAATTTAAGAAGATGCAGAAATACTTGTAAAATAGCTAGACAATTCAAGAAATATAGGTAATTCCTACTTATAATAGACAGGTTAATTTTTGTCTTTTTAATTGTGCAGAATTGATACATATTTAGTAGAAACTGTATTTCATATTTTGAATCTGTATTTTTCCCAGAGAAGTGATATGCAATAGAATCCTTTCATGGTGCTGGTCAGCGGATGAGAATCATAGCCCCGAGTCATCCATGACCATGAGGGGAAGCAAGTGACACTCTACAGTGTACTGTATTGCTGAGCTAGGTTGCTCTGTAGGGTAGGTGTATTCAGTGTATTTTTGACTTCTTGTATTTTCAATTTACAACATGATTATTGGAATATAACCCATCATAAGTCAAGGAGCATATGCATCTAACCAGAAAGCCAAAAATAATTCTTAAGAAAAGTAAAAAATGGATGGAAACAAAATAATTTCAATAAGGAGAACCAGAACAAGTGAGATTAAAACCTGAACACTTCCAACCCTGATCCTCACTCTAAGGAACAGAAATTACTTTTAATGGGTGTTTCCTATCTTGCCAAGGGAAATGGTATTTTACAGTGCTTTTAAGATTGGAGATTCTCCACTATGCCTAAATGCCTACATAGGAGCCAGATAAAAATAGCTACTGCTATTTTTGTGAGTCTTTCAATTAAAAAAAAATCTTGATTAATTTAACACTGAGAAAGAGATCTCTATTTTCCAGCTCTTTTCTTCCATTCTTAGGAATGGGAGATTAAAATAAAGAAAACGAAAAACTGAACAGACCTAAGCTTGCTGGACCTCACAGGGGCTCTAAGCAGGAGGCAGAGTTTGGTGGAGGATTTCAAAATCTTTTCATTAAATATAGTGTTTATTCAAAAGTATCCCAGGTCCCCTAGGATTGCAACTACTCAGTAAATATTAAATGATCAATAAACTGTTAACTTCTCTTCTTTCTCCCTCCCATGGATAGAACACAAGAGTTCCTTGAAGTCTGCTCTCAGAAACTCACTGGTTTGAACCCTCTCTTTGTTTTGGATGGTCTCACCTACTGAGATGTGTCA
This sequence comes from Marmota flaviventris, assembly GCF_047511675.1. NCBI lineage: Eukaryota > Metazoa > Chordata > Mammalia > Rodentia > Sciuridae > Marmota > Marmota flaviventris. The sequence continues at coordinate 26,260,279 of NC_092504.1, forward strand.
AAATGCAAAAGACCCTTCTGAAACCCCTGTGTAAATATCAACTACTGTTATTTACCCTGGGATTTCTTTGGATGAGTTTTTGTTTGGTTGGTTGTTTTTGTTTGTTTTTGTCCTTGTTATCCTTCTACACATAAATATCAAATTGAGATAATTTATCATCTCATATGATTCTTATTAAATTAAATGCATTGTTAGGGAGCTTTATTTAGTCAGAACAACAGGAAAGATAATTATTTGCTTGAAATAAAACTATAATAGAGAAAATTGATGGATTCCCTTCTAAAATCCATATTTATTTCAAAATAAAATTGGGTGAATTGTATTTTGCAAAGTGTTGTATTTTATGAATTCCTTACACACACACACACACACACACACACACACACACATACACACAGGCACATGTAATTTTCTAAAAGAGAAAAATCAGGTCAGTGTTGGCATTTTTTCCCCCTTAGGATCAGAAAGTATGTATACACTTTGTGTGCTACATACAATCATAGCTGTGTATTTATTCTTTGTTTGCCTTTTTTTATTTGTTTTAAGACTCGATAAAAAGGTAAGAAATATTTGTAACAAGCAAGCTATTCAAAAACAAGCTGATGCTAAATATGGTTCTAGGGCCACATTTAGCTCAATCTTAAATTAGAAGCTACTAAGTACCTTAAAATAAGCAGGTGAGAATGAAAATGCAGAGGAAGATGGGATTTGTGGAAAAGACAAGATTTTTCTTTTTGTTCTTCTGCTATTAATAAATAAATCTATAAAGAAGAATATTTACTGTAAGTATTTACATTTTTGCCATCAAGAGTATATCCTAAATGACCACAGTGTATATACATATTGGGGTGAGCAGCCTCTAATGTGGCCTCTAGGGATACTTACTTACTGTATTTGACATCATAGGTTGTTCCTTTTCCTGGAATGTGGAATACATTTACTGATATACTCCCAAAACATAGAATATGGCAAAAGAGACATAGTACATAGACATAGTCCACATAGACATATGGCAGAAGTACATCATTTCTGAAACTAGGATATGCAGAGACCATTACTTTCATTATGGATGTCTTTTCTTATTTCCTCTTTCAGTTCCCTTGACCTGGGACAACCAGTTGTTATGTTCTAAATGTACCCTATAGAAAGGCCTTTTGGTGAGCAACTGTATTTTTAGACAATAAGAATTTGATTTTCCAAAACACAGGTTTGTGAGCTTGGCAATGGATGTTTATCCAGCCAAGCCTTGAGATGACCACAGCACCATGCTAAGTAGTTTGAGTTTCAACTTGACTGAGCCATGATACCTACCTACATACAGGATCAACCATTATTCTGGCTGTTTCTGAAAAGATTTTTTTTTGTCATTGTTTCTTTTGTTTGTTTGTTTGTCTTTTTTTGATGATGTCAACATTATACTCTGTGGACTTTGAGTAAAGATTATCCTCCATATTGTAGATGAGGCTTATCCAATCAGTTGAAGGCCTTGCTAGAACACAGGCTGCTCTCCCTAAGAAAGGAAAAATTTCACCAGTAGACTGCCTTTGAACTCAAACTACAGCATTTTCCTAGTCTATACCTGCTTTGTCCATCAGAATTTGAACTTGTCAAAATTCTATAATCATGTTGGCCAATTTCTTAAAATAAATTTTCTCTCTCTTTATCTTTATTATCTACACACAATGAGCACAGGTTCTGCATCTGTGGATTGAACCAAATGCGGATGGAAAATGTAGTTAAGGTTCTGTTGACTACAATATACATAAAGAGATATTTTCCTTGTTATTATCCTCTAATACATTATAGCCACTGTTTACATAGCATCAGATATTATAAGTTACCTAGAGAAAATCTGAAGTATATTGGAGGATTGAGTAGGTTACGTACAAATACAAATATTATACCCAGCCATACCATAGGTACTTGAGCATCTTTGGATTTTTGTATACATGGGAGAAATAGGAAACAGTCTTCAACAGACACTGAACGATTATCACACGTGCATGTGTGCACACACACACACAAACACCCACACACCGTTGAGTCCATTTCTCTGAAGACGCTTGAAGAATGCAAATCCCATCAGAAACCTTGACTGCAGCCTAGTGAGAACATGAAGTACAAACAACCTGAGGCACCTGGATTCTCCTTCCAAAAAATGGGACATCATAAATGTTTTTATCTGCTACTTTCTATTACATAGCCATACATAACACAAACATGCTTATATGAGTGAATAGATATGGCTTATTATTTTTCCACATGTGTTTATTCCTTGTACTGGGAAAGCATAGTCTCATAATACGTTATTTTCCCCTGCCATCTAAAACATGTGTCAAGAACTTATAGATGTAAATAAGCAATTTAGTTGTTTAATCTGTAACTTACATTTGGAAATTTAGTCAGTGTTTTCTGTGAAGCTTAGTTAAAGTTGTTTCCTTTTTGACTTCTGTATACTTAAAAAAATTACTTACTTAACAATATCTTGAGCATATTACTCGCATATAAACTATAACCTGGAATCTTTTATGGTCTCTAGAATATAATGGACACCATTTTCTCCTTTTTACCCTAAATAGGATGAGGACGCCTTGGGGTAAAGATAGAACCAAGTGATAAAATATTATCAGGCCTGGTTTCTGAGAACCAAGCTTCATTTTATTCTTGTATCTGACCCACAGTGCTACAGGTTGGTGTCATTACTTTGAATTACTTGGTAACCAGACTTTCCTGATTACTTTGTAATCAGCCTCAAGTGAAATGACTCAAGACAATCAAACTTATAATAAAAGATTAAAAAAACTCTTACGTGTTTATTTATTTATTCTACTAATATTTGTTGAATATCATCAATAAATATTGTTGGGTATTTGAGTGTTGACAAGTATTTCAAGAGAAACTTCCTGCAATTAGGTTTCTCATATTTTAGTATGGAGTTCAGATGCAAGTGATGGTGTATTGTGTGGGACACACACACACACACACACATACACACATTACATATTAGTTATAGTGGACACAATACCTTTATTTTATTTTTATGTGGTGCTGAGGATCGAACCCAATGTCTTATGCATGCAAGGTGAGTGCTCTATCACTGAGCCATAGTCATAGCCCTTGTGTGGGACTTTTTATACTGCTTTGGAATTCTTGACTTGAGTCAAGTGAAAGCAAAGCTTTGTTTAGTTTTCTGTACAGACTCTCATCAGTTTATGATGATGTCTTCTTTTTTGACTTTACCATGATGCAAAATTGATACATGGTCAGAACTGTACTTTTAATTTTCAATTTCAGTCTTTTCCAGGGCTATTGATATGTGGTTAAGATACTCTCTTTTTATCATTTTAAAAGTTTTTGAGTTGTAGGTGGACATACTACCTTTTTGTAAAATTTATTTTTATGTGGTGCAGAGGGTTGAACTCAGTACCTCACACATGCTAGGCAAGTGCTCTATGAATGAGCTACAACCCCAGTCCTAACATACTCTCTTGTGATGTTGCAAAGTGGTAGTGAGCTGTAGCTCTCAAGAAGGCTTGAAATCCAAAGTAAGAAACAGATACCCATGATACCGTGTTGCACAGTACTGTTACTAAGCTAGAATATTCTGCAGGTTAGGCATGTGAGATAATTTTTATATTATCACATTTGTCAATTTACGATGTGTTTATCAGGCGGTCCCCATCATAAGTCAAGAAGCCTTGTATTGTAAAATACCTGCCAAAAATTGAGACTAGATTTGACCTTCATTGCTGACTATGAGTCCATCAAGCTAGCTTTTGTGTCCTTACCACTCACATCAATGTTCCAGTCTATTTATAAAAATAGCTTTTGAAGAGAAAGAAAAGCGTCAAAATCTTGGTACGCCGGCCTCCAGGAAACTGCAATTGCTTTCCAACCTGACCTCACCACTAGAGCAAAATGAGCTAAAAGACACCAATAAAATCTCTTGAAGAGATTAGAGGATATCAAGGGAAGGGAAACTCCCTTTTCATCTCCAGGTTCATGTTTGCTGAAGAGCAAAGAAACAGTCAAACCTGCTTCTGCCATAAAACAGAGTAACTACAGGGGATAAAGATCTTGGGTGATTCTTGGTTGATACATGATTGAGCTATGACTCAGGAATTTGAAATATATATTTGAATGTCAATCAATGCAGGTATATAAAAGCAGGAGACTTGCTGGAGATGTCAATAAGGTAACTGGTTTGGTATCCCTTAGGAAAAAGAAAGAAAGGAACTTTCACATAAATCTCACATAACCTTTAGTAACCATGGGTAAGTACACAATGGTTCACCTGTCTTCATGTGAAGAATTATGAAGTAATGAGCTAGGAAGTTAATAAGATAACTCCCAGCAAAGTGAATCCTTGCTTCTAAGAACACATTAGAGGAATGGATTTTTGGTATGAACGAATGGACAGAACTATCTGAAAACATACTTAGCAAATGAATTAAACAACATAGATAAACCCTTAAAAGCTACACGCACCATGAATGTGAAGAATGGCTTTAAAATTAGGCCCCTGGAACTATAAGAAAATAGATGTCTTCCACTGAGTAAACAAAGATATGTATAGTCTATTCAACAAAGGACTTCTGGATTTATAGCAAAACTTTCATCATGATTCCTATCCCACCTCCATACTTTCAATACAGGGTGTGAGGTGGGAGATGATACATCCAAGAAGCAGACCAAAAACCTCATCCTCTAAGGATAAAGAGTGAGAGGAAGAAACTAGAAACAGTGAGTGGGGCAGAAGCAACCAACATTATAATGGTGAGCTCTGGGCTAGTAGCTGATGGAAGTGGCCAGGTCTAATAAACTGGAATTAAACCTGTCTCAAGAGAAGAAAAGGTGCCATATTCAAACTTAATGCTAAATCCAGAGAGTACAGTAAGATTTACCTGCTCCTGAAAGGAATCTATAAATAGCTAAAGCTGACCTTTGTCTCTACCTTAACTTATATAAAACTCTATGTACCAGAAAGTACAGGGAAATTTGTTTGTTTTCTTGGCAGGAGCATGAACCAAGCTTCCCAGTGGCTCAAGGACTATATCTACAATCTCTTCAATCTCCTCTAAAATAAGGGCAGGAGTCCAGCCACCAAAAAAGTCGAATAGCATTTCACCCCAGGGTTGCAAAATCCCTAGCATACTATATTCTAATTCCAAAGAAAGAAATTAGAGGACTCAAATGAGAAGATTTCAACAGTTTGTTATTTACAAGCCTTTTGGCAATTTTGTTATTTTTGGCAGTGTCAGGTCAGGATACAACAGAGGGCTGCCCCATGCCTACAGGCCAGGCAATATAGAGGATATGTTGTGTGCCTCTTGTGCAGATGAATTTCTTTGGATAATTTATAAGTACATTTTTCTTTTCTTTTTTTTTTAATTTACAACCAAAGTCACCACATTTTGGTCCTCACCTAAAGACTGGAGGCAAGGGAAGTGGCCAGTTTTCCATCTCTATTCCCTTTGTTATCACATTCTTTAGAATCCTTTTTATCCCTCTTTCAGGAACAAGCTCTCCTAGGCATCAATTAGTGTTTACCCCAACAATGATGGATGAGAATCCATGTGTGACGAAACAGACCAACATGCAACCACTAGAGAATTGTGAACAAGGAAGAGTAGAACAAAATAAAACAAATTTCCCAACACCCTAGATGAGCCTGTGTAGTAAAACTATAAACCCCGGGTGGGGGGGGGGAACTTAGAAGGAACCAGGAAAACAGTAAGTGCATTTTTTCACTCTAAGTTAAAAGGAAAATAAAATACAGCACTGTAATAATGGCTTTGGATTTGTATAGAAAAAGGAGACCAAAAAAAAAAAAAAAAAAAAACCCAGAATATTTACATAAAAAATCAGCAAATTATAAATGAAATGGAGTAAGAAAATATTTCTATGTAGCTGAACCTAAAAACAATTAGAAATATTTGAAATGAAAAATGCAGTATTAGGTTTGTTAAATTCAGTATCTCTTATAAAGTGTGGATAGAAGAATTGATGATTTAGAATACAACTCTTAAGAATGCACCTAAGCATAATACAGAGAACCAAAGATAGATGATAACTAGGTAGCTAGACGGATAGATATAGAGTTAGTAAAGAAAAATTTGTTGAAGGGATGTCCTCATTTTTGTGTTTTTCTGTTTCTGGATCTCTGTAGATTGTAGCTTCTTTGTTGAACTTATCCTTCCTTCCAAGTGTGTGCACAACTTCTGTGATTGATAAATTTGGGAAGATTACCTGGTCATACTCTGCTGAGCTCTCCTCCCTTTACCTGACGTAGGAGTATCATAGGTTTCAGAGATCCACTTTGCTTCTCCAAAAGGTTAACTTTTGTCTTCCCCAATGCTAGCACTTTCAGATCCAGATGTGTAATGTGCTAAATTCTGCTGTACATTTTAATTCAATCCACTTGACTATTGCACATGGACATGTCATCCAACTTGACCTCTATCTGTAACAGAAGAGTTCTTCATCATCTTTATGTTTCATCTCTCATATTCTTTAGAATCAAGGCAGGAAAACAAATGTAATTTGAAAGAAGCATGCATGCCAGAAATCCTATTATTTGCATGGATACTGTGAGTATATGTGTTTGTCAGTTCTATTTCTTTCTTTGTTTCTTCCTCTTGTCTATATTTCATGGAGAGTTTTTAGTCAGTATTTTCAGAAAACTAAATCTGTTATATTCTTGGTGGGACTGGAATAATATATGTTAGGACACCTCTGGCAGCCTTGTCCATTTTTCCTGAGAACCTTGAGGATTAGATTTGTCAGTGGTTTGATCGTTCTCTGTTTGGCAAGTAAGATTTGACATAGCTTAGGATGCTGTGGGATCATCACTGTTTGGATTTTAGGACTCAACCACCTTCTGCTAAAAAGGATTCAGACAATGTCTTTATTTCCCAGTGTATAAAAAATGAGATTTTCTCTCAAAGCTACCTGGATTTCTTATAATAACTGAGCCCCATCCTCTTGATGTTATGTTAAAAGAAAAACTTCAGACAAACCAAATATAGCAGAACGCATTTGAGCAGAGACCCGATTCAAGAATCCAGTGCACTATGGGCTACTAAAGGTAAAGACAGCTCCATCCAGCAATGTGGACAGGCAGTATTTATAGATAGAAAGAGAACTTGCAGACAGAAATAGTCTGATTGGTTACAGCTTAGAGTTTACCTTATGGGGATGTGTCTAATCAGTTTATAGCTTATGATTTCCTGGTAGCTCACACAGAAAATCAGTAATTTTTACGGGAATGTACCGTTAAGTTTCAGTTTTCTACATACTAAGTGAGGTTATACCTTGCTATGTATGGTCAACTTTAGGCAAAACTTAAATCATTTTTTCCCATTAGCATCCACTTATGAGAGAAACTATTTAGTACTTCTCTGAGACTGACTCACTTTGCTTAATATCATATCATGTTCTTCGGTTCCATGCATTTTTTTGTAAATGACAATTTCATTCTTCTTTATGGCTTGGCAAAACTCCACTGTGTATATATGCCACAGTTTCTTTATCCATTCATCTATTGATGGACATCTAGGCTGATTCTACAACTTTGTTATTGCAAATCATGCTACAATAAACATGGTATGCATGTATCATTAGAGAATATTGAGTTTAACTCTGGGAAAAATACCAATCAGTTGTATAGATGGATCATATTGTAATTGTATTTTTCATTTTATTAGGGAACCTCCATACTGATTTCCATAGTGGCTATAGCAATTTATATTTCCAGCAATGCTGTACCAGAGTTTTTTTCCGTCTACATTCTTGCCAGTATTTATTGTTATCTCTGCTCTTGATCACTGACATTCTGACTGGATTGAGATGGAATATCAGGGTAATTTTGATTTGCTTTCAAACAATTCAATCTTATGTTGAACACAGCAGGAATCCCCAAAGCTAGCACTCCTGAAATTGTGCTCCACACTTTTGCATTTATACCCCATGTTTAAGTAAAGCACAAGGCATGAGTCCTGAATCATGCTGCTGGCCTTACAATGATTCTGTATCCCTAAATATATCTTCATACAGATATTGTATGAGAAAAAAAGACTTCTAGTATAAATTGACCCACAAAAGATTAATTTATGGCATGATCATAGATATATCAGTTTAGATATGTACCTTTATCTACATGATGCCCTCTATAGTATCTTGGGGACACACTAGTATCCCTCACTTCTCTGGGATAGCCTGTTTGCTTTTCCCGAGTAGTTCTTACATCAGAGCCCAAGTTAATTCTGATATGCAGCCTTGATTTTTATTCATGACCCTAGCCAAAGACAGGCTTGGCAGGAAGAAAAAACAGCTACATGTGTTCAAACCAAAGAAAATTGTTGATCTTGCTCTGCAATGTGTGCTGTTTTTTAAACAAACTTAATTCATAAACTGATAAATGAGAGGTTTGGGGAAATGTTGATAAGATTACATATACAGTTAGACATAAACTATCTTGGATTTCATTTGGACCTTTCAATGAACATAACTAAAGAAACTCAGCAAACTGAGGTGCTAAGTGTTATCATGTGTTTTCCTTTTTGGTTTCTCAGAAATGAATGATAAAAGAGATATTATAAGCAAAGGAAAAACTATAGATGATGACAACATCAAACAAAGGAGTAAGTATAAAATGTTCAGGAATTTGATCAAAGACACATTACTCTCATTGAAATTATACACCTCCTGAAGCTAAGGTAAAAACTAAAGAAAAAAATAGCTATCACAAACAGTTTACTACATTACGTGTTTTGTTTCTGTTTATTTTTTTTTGTTATTGTTGTTGATTGTTTGTTTGTTTTTTAATGAGGACTCTTGAGAATGAGAACTCAGTTTCCCAGGCACAATTTAGAAACTAACAAAACATACTTTATTTCATTCAAACCACTAGAAGTGGTATGCAAAAATGTTAGCTATTAGAAATTCCAGTGAACACTTTTGACATTGGAAATAATTCTAGCACCTCTTGCACAAGTGCAAACTTGAGGGTTGAGAATTTCCCACATCTTTGTGCATGCCTTTGGTCAATAGTGAACAACCACTGTGTGATTCTGAGAATTCACCTCAAAATTAGGAGAAGCAGAAAGATGCACTTTCACAAGGCTTCATGGATAATATCACAGATGGAAGGAAGGCACAAAGATAGCAAGATGACTTCTACTCCCTGATTACTGAAAGCACCAGGTGGTGTAAAGAACACCCCTTGAAATCTTGCATAAAGATTTGAGAGGCAGATGGAGTGACATATTAGGATAGGATAAAAAATAGGACCCCATGGAGGGATTATGCCCATTTTTCCCAATCCCACTCTTAAACTACCACAACAAACCAGAAAACTTTAAAAGGTAGAAATAAAAAGGTATATCACAATGCCTGGGATTCTCTGTAATTTAGCAACATAGCAGAAGTTCCTTGGTTTCCACATCCTCCCATGTTTCTCAGGGAGCCCTAAAAGTCTCTATCCCAGAATTGTCAAATGACCTAGGGAAAAAAAAAGTCATCAAGAGAAGACTTTTCCTTCTGGCCAAAGGAGCTGGGAAAATGTGGCATGACAACAGAAAACTTTTCTGGCAACAACTACCTTACTTTCAACTAAATGCCAGTTTCAGCACAGGCATGAGAAGATGATCATCCCTTCTCCCAACCCCTGTGTAAAAGCGGGAAGCAGCACTATAGACCTTCCATCCCCAGCTCAGTGGAAGAGAACCATGCTCCTTTTTTCTCTCAAGGCAGTGACAATGCTTCACAATGCTCCTGTATGGCAAGGAGTAGTGCTCTACATGCTAAGTCTCTGCCCCATCCCACAGGGAAAAGCTGGTCAGTAACCCGTTTTCATCCACTTCTCTCATGTAATCAGAAGGGTGCACTAGGGAACTGAGCTTGCAAACCCACTCAGAGTCAAAAGTAAACTGTATACTGGTGTTCTACTCTTACTAGAAAATAACAATCTGAACCCCCCGCCCTAAGGCAGTCTGACTCAACTAGTCATTTTGCTAAAATGCTATACCTAGGTTTGAAAGGAAGCTAATTTTTCACACAAATCCTGCCCCAATTTGCTATACCTGCTCAGGGATACCACCTTCTATGAAAGAGTATGCAAATATTCATAATCTAATAATGTAATATCTGTTGCTGAATGGGCTAAATAGTAGAAATGTTAGAGTATTGCAATCATTAAGCTTTGGGGATTTGTTCATAGTTTCCCATTCTGAACAAAGGAAAAAAATAGATCAAATAAATAAATAAACAGTAGTCTTAAGCATGTGAACAATAACAAAAGAGATAGAGATATGTTTCTAATATTGACTTCAAGAACTAAAAGAAGAGAAAGAATGAGAATGGCAGAGTGAAGAAATAATTGCTGAAAACTTCCTAAACTTGTAGAAAACACAATCTAAGAATTCAAAAAAACTAAGTAAGAAACAAATTGGACAGATCTAAATAAAATTAATGGGAGAGTACATTCTAATTAAACTTCTGAAAGACCAAAGAAAAAGAAGATAGTTCCAAAGCAGGCAGAAAAGATATGGCTCTTGTGGGAAATCATCACTTCCAATGACAGCAGACTTCTTGTCTTCTGGAAGGAAGCAGCAAACTCATTTTCAAATTCTGAAAGAAAAAAATACATATATACATGTATATGTATATGTATGTATCTGAATTAAAACCATTCATGAATTCCTAGGAATATTTCTCAGGAATGAAGATAAAATAGGAAGTAGAGACAATTCTCCAAGCAAACCTAGATAATTTGTAGCTAGAAGAATCCACTCTTAAGGATTGCTAACTAAAGCTATATGAATAGAAAGGAAGTAGAAAAAAACCTTATAACATCCAATAGTGAGAAAAGAATATTGGAATGGGTAAAAAAAAAAGAAATACATATTAATTTGAATAAGTAAAGGTCTGATTAATCCCATATCTTATTGTTAAAAGAAATGACATGCTGGGTGTGGTGGGAAATGCCTGTAATCCTAGAGGCTCAGAAGGCTGAGGCAGGAGGATCTTGATTTCAAAGCCAGCCTCAGCTATGGTGAGGCACTAAGTAACTCAGTGAGAACCTCGTCTCTAAATAAAATACAAAATAGGACAGGGAATGTGGCTCAGTGATTGAATACCCCTGTATTCATTCCCCAGTATCAAAAATATGAAAATTAAAAAAAATTTAAATGATATAATTCTTCACTTTGGTATGATTTTCAGTATATTGTATATGTGTTCTATATGATTGCACATATTTCTTGTAAATTGTAGTGCAGGCATGTAAAAATAGTCTTTAATCCAAATAATTCAAGTTCTACATAAAAAATTCAAAACAATTTACTCCATTTATCTGAATATAAGCTTTGAAATTCTCAATGCTTTTAGAACCCAATTCCAAACAGGAACTCTAATACAAAGACTTCTGATCATCCACAGTATGTTATCATAACGTTCATTTTATATTAGGGTTCTGATGATCCCACATAAAATTTTCATATTACTTTTATTGAAAATAGCTCTTAACAAACTTCATCGTTTTGATTAATAAGGAAAAATTTGGGAGAGAAGTCTGGAGTGCTCTTTTTTTTTTTTTTTTTGCAGTGTGGCCACAAAATTATGTGGTTTGAAATTTTGATTTGAGAATTAGATCTCCAGGAGATACTCTAATTTTTTTTTTACTTTAATTTAAAAATAATCAACATTTTAAAGATAAAGGAAGAAAATGAGGCTTGCAACAGAGATTATTTGTCACAGGCATAAGGATATGATTTTTTATTTTGAGGGTAGTAAATGAAATTTCAGGAGTGTGGAACCCTAATATGTAGCCGAGGTGATTTATAAAACTTTAGTCATTTTTACTGAACTTTATGTGTTATACAGCTGCTAGGTAAAGCATTGTCAGATAAGACAATGATCATCAACTGGCAGGCCAGCCTTCAGTCAATATGTGCACTCATACTTTAAAATCAGAGTTAGAGGAACCATACTTGGGTCCATGTTTTATGTAGTGACACAATATATTATGTTCCTAAGAAAAATAAATGACAGATTTTAGCTTAGGACCAACATGCATGACATATATGCCAGACCAAAAACTATGTGAATTATGTCTTCTCCTGGGATAACTCACATTTTTAACACACACACACACACACACACACACAATCACACACACAAATGGTGACATTAAAAGAAATTTTATGTATTTGCCTGTGAAGGATATATGTAAATCCCTATCATGAGCATATAAAGTGTTATATTTAAGCTTTATCATGCCCAATATTACAAAATTCTAGTTAAAATATATTAGGATTTTATATAAACTCCCTTTGGGCATATTTAACAGAAAGTGCTAAATCTGGTATATGTGAGTTTCAAAACTACTTTTCACACTTTATTTGGTATCTTATTTCTTGCTCTGCTAAACTGCTAACAAATAGCTATGATACTCATTTCAAGAGTAACTTTAGAAACCAGTTGCTTTTGATTTATCTCTGTGAACATATCCCAGAGCTTAGAAAATACATTTCTCTGGTAAGAACAAATCCTTTTTTAGGATTTGAGTAAAATAATAGTGAGAGGTCTTTTCACTGATTAAGTAGAGTGCATAAAACCCTTATCATGGTAATCTCTTGCCTGGACATAGATAAGATCTTTAGGAAATGGACCTGAAATGCATGAATACCGGAGAAACATTAACGTATTAATTTAGCAGCAAGAATATAACATATCAATCAATCATATAGTTTCCTATTTAAATATTTTGTTCATCCAAAGAATTAAAATGAAAGATTTGTTGGGAAGAATAGAGACAAGAATAATCAAAAAAACTAGGAGACTAAGGATGTTAGAATGGAAATCTAGAATTCAAAGAGAAACATGTGTGTGTGTGTCAGGAACACAGGGGCAGGGAATGGCACCCAAATGGTTAAAAAATAGGAGTAATGTAGCTAGGCTTAGTCGCAATGTAATCCCAGCAGCTTTGGAGGCTGAGACAGGAAGATAGGAGTCTCAAACCCAGCTTCAGCAACTTAGCAAGGCTGTAAGCAACCTTATGAGACCCTGCCTCAAAATAAAAAAAATTTAAAAAAAAAGGACTGGGGATGTGGCTCAGTGGTTAACTACCCTTGACTTAAATCCCTGGTATCAAAAAAAAAATGTTAACGTTTGGGGAGAAGAGGGAATGCTTCTTCTCTCCATTCTCAATGTTTCCTTCCATACAGAGTATCACATCACAATAGTTTCCGCTTTTCCCGCCACTCTACCTATTGCCACCACTTTCTAAGCTGGAAGAGTAATTTATGTGATATGTGATTTGGGGAGAAAAAAAAAATTGGTCTGTGTACCCAAATACAGCCTCTCCATCAGATATTTCCCTCTTGCGTAGACATCATCTACTGTGTCTGCCCATAGAAGTCTGATGGACTGCTCCACCTAAAAGTGCTTTGTATGTTGGGAGAACTGATTCATATTCTCTCTCTCTCTCTCTCTCTCTCTCTCTCTCTCTCTCTCTCTCAGACACACATGCATCCCCCCACATACACACCAGGAGTAAAAAAGATAAAGTAATTTACTAACATAATGAGGATTTATGGGGAGAATAGGGCAAGATCCTAAGCAGTTCCTTAAATGGCTTGAGACAGCTAGAATTGGAGATTATATTTTTTTTTCTTTTATTGTAGTCAGGGTTAGTGTTATGTGGAGAAACTCCCTGTGTACATGTTTAAGCCAAGAATAGTGGGATTTGGTCAGTGCCAAAAAAGTAGAGTACAAGACTTTTTTATCAAGTTGCTCAAATATGGAGAAAGAGGGGAAGAAGTTTAGGAGCTTAAAAAACTTTAAATAATAATTTTTAAGTTTCTGTCAGGAGTTTGGGCCTTGCATAAAGGGGTTCCATGCTGAGAATCTCAAAGTAAGAGACATAGGTCTGCCCAAGAAGCATGTCATTCAGAAGATAGGTGTTCTCATCTTTGGCCATGAAGTTGTTAGCAGAATTAACTGTTTCTGCACTTGACAGAATGAGATCATATTTTGTTGATGGTTGTCATCTGCATGCTGCTCTTGGCTCCTAGAGGTCACTCTTAGTTCAATGCTACATGGCAATTGCACAAACCCTCTCTAAAACATGGAACCTCCCCTTCTTCCAAGCCAACAAGAAACTTTCTGCCTATATTCTACTAAGATAAAATCTTACATGAGGCACTTAGTTGTGGTTGTGACTGCTCCATCACTTTTGCAGTATAACATAATCCTAGTCACACTGAAGCAGAGCGGCTTATAGAAAGATGCAACTAACTGAGGATAAACTTAGTGTGCATCTGAAGCACATAGGTAAATAAGAAGCATTTCTTAAAGAAGCTATTTAGTGATATATACTAATATATCTTTTTTTCTCTAAAATTATAGCAAATCTATAATATTTTTGTTATTTGTTTAATACTCCTCAAATAAGAACAATTATATTAGTAAGGATTTTCTAGAAGAGCAATAAAATGTGTGTGTGTGTGTATATATACACACACATATATGTATATATACACACCTTATTTTTAGACAGAAAGAGAAAGAGAGGTGTTTCATTCTTTAGTCTGAAGGAATCCGGAGGCAGAAGTTCTTTTACCTATGGTGACCTCTCTTTATTCTCTCAGAACCTTCAGGTGACTTGATGAGGTACATCTACTTTAAGGAAGTTGATATACTTCACTCAAAATCTCATAATTTAACTGTTAATTGTATCTAAAGTTTACCTTTACCAAAACATCTAGATTGGTGTTTGATCCAAAACTGGCAACTTTGTCAAGTTAGACCTGAAATTAACCATTACAACTATTAAGGAAAATTCCTCTGCCATTTCTATATCACTTTAGGCTGCCATCCCACATTGTGCAGAGCAGAATAAAGGAGTGATACTGCCTTATCCATCTGTCTCCATAAAGTAGAGGGTGGTTCTTTCTGATTCTTTTATGCTGATTTTGGTGATGATGTACTCACAGAATTAGATGATCTTTTAACAAATTAACTCTAGGATCGGCTAATCCACTTCTCTCCTGTTGCCAATGAAAATAGAAAATGCTCTATAGTCTAAAAATATAGGAAGCTAGTTATTGAGGAAGGGAGTTGAGTGATATAGATACCTCAAGACTTAAAACACTTCCCTTACACCAATGGGGCTTTATGAATATGACAGCTGTACCATTGAACATTTATGGTATTTCACCAGATAATGATTTCTATAAAATATGAAATGAGCTGACATATTCTTTTTTTTCAAAATACTATTTGGAATATAAGACAAGACTCTTACTATTAAATTTCATAGCATTAATGCATTAATAAAAATAATTTATATTGATATATGTAATATTAAGTATGTAGATCCTGATAACTATGGAGTAGTTTCAGACTTTAAATAGCCACCTGATCTAAAACCACCTGTGGTCATTACTTTTTGTGAATTCCTGAGTTGTCTTTCTTTAATTTTTACTTTTTCTAAATTTTCTATAGATACAATGAATTTAAATGCTATGTGGCTATATTCTTATCTAAGATACATACCTATTACACAAATATACAAATATTTTAAATACCATTAGTCTGGTATTCATTTCTCAAGTATAGTATTACACCATAATATGTAAAATTTTGGAATAAAAATAAAACTTTTCTGGATTAGTCATTAAAGAACCATCTATCTTCCTTGCAAACAAAGGGACATAAAGAGGAAAACAAAACAAAAATCCTGACTTCCAGCTTCAAGAATGATGCTAATTTAAGCTTTTTAAACTTTTGTTGCCTGCCAGGTGCACAGTCAGTAGATGAATGATATGAACAATATTTCATTTTTCCTTGGTTTTAAAGACTAAAATAGGACCTACCAGCTAAAGCATATAAAAAGATTTAAACAATCACAGAGTAAAGAATCTCCTTACATATTTATTCTGAGGATGAATTGATATCAGTCACACTAAACCCTGAAACTGAGTAAAAATCAATTATGTTGCTTCTTTCTCAGATGCTATTTGCATTCATAGGAAACAATATATTAATGGTCATTCCTTCCCATATTTGGCATAACTGTGTATGGTATGCTCATAGTATTGTTCAGAATTCATCATCAAGATAAAGAATTGACTGGAAATGATAATTGTGTTAAAGGGAAAAGATTGAGAATTTAGAATATATCTAGTTCAGTTTCCAGGGACATTCTGTCAATGGGAAGTAATTGGGATTTTAGAATAAAGGATGATGTCATGGGAAACATTTGAAAGATTTATTTCATATAGAACGATCTTCTTGGGACTTGAAAACTAATATTACATAGATTATTCCAAAGGTTGGAGAATTACATTACAGGTAAGTTCACTGTGACATTGAGAAATAGCCAAGTAAAATGGTGGGTCTGCCCACCCTCAGGGCAGCAGCCTCTATCAATGTTTTGGCTGATTTCATTGATGTGGTTTTAAAATATCAAGAGGGAGTAAACATGCCAAATGTTTACTTGTTAGAAGAGTCCAAAGCATTGGCAGCATTCATATAACTTGACACCTTGCATAATGTTAGCAAAAAGACATTGAAGATGAGAATCCTCAGGGCATGCAAAATACAGAAATCCTGAGAGGAGCAATGTGCTCCATCTGAGGTCTCATGTTACAGGTTAGGGAGCAGGTAGATGTAGGAGCAGTAAGGGTGCCATCACAGTCTTCACAAGCAAGAAACATAAATGTGTGTAGCCAAAAGCCCTTACATTAGTATTCACTCTTAGTACCTGAACATGAACACTACTTTCTTCAAGTAATTAGAAATTAATATGCTATAATACAAGTTAGAATAAGGATAGGAAATAGTGTTATGGTTCAGATATATTGTATTTTGTTGTCTCTCAAAAGCACATGTGTGAGATAATGCAAGAAGGCTTAAAGATGAAACAATTGAATTATGACAGCCTTAACCAAATCAGTGAATTAATCCCCTGATAGGGATTAAATGAATAATATCTGAAAAAAGATAAGATGTGGCTGGAGGAGGTAGGTCTTTGGGGACATGCCTTTGATTTTTATATTTTTGTGGTGGTGAAGATTCTCTCTCTCTCTCTCTCTCTCTCTCTCTCTCTCTCTCTCTCTCTCTCTCTCTGTCTCTCTCTCTCTCTCTTGTTGCAGTATCCTAAGCCACTTTCTTCTACCACACTCTTCTGCCATATTGTTCTGCTTCACCTTGAGCCCCAGTGAACGGAGCCAGCCTTCTATGGATGGAGACCGCTGTAACATGAGCCCCTAAATAAACTTTTCCCCCTCTAATTGTCCTTGTCAGGTCTTCTGGTTGCAACAACAAAAGTTGACTAAAACAGATGTCAAATAGAAAGCAGAAAAAGATAGTTTATTACTATTAATATTATCCCACTTTGTAAAACCCAAGAATTGTGTGGTCTAGAAAAACATGGGGTAAATTAGACCTTTTAAGGAAATAAATATATCAAAATGAAATCTAAATTATGGCAATTGATCATTTGCATACCTGAGTTCCTTAATGACTTCTTTTCCCTTCCACATCTTGTTAGCACAGGTGTGGTTTCTCCCTAGTCTCTATATTTCCTTTCAGGACAGCATAACATAAGCAGTACTAAGCTTTTTATTTGGGCTAAGCATTGAGAAAATTGATCAAGTCACTGAATGCAAATGTGAATAGATTTTTAGATAATGGCAAAGCACATTTATAAGAAAATACTGTTCAAATCTCAGAGGCTTTTGTGGCCTCTCTTCTTTTCTGCTGCTTACTAGCCTATCAGTCGTCAGCATGAGCTTCATTATACAAATTAGCCATGGTGCCATATTATATTTTAATGTTTATTGTTATCATTTACACAGTATGCCTTTATTCTTTTTTTCTGGTCACAAACCCCTTTTTCCTCTAAGAAACACAGATAATTCTACTGGGAGAGAACAATAAGGGCTCATGATGCAGACCTAATCAACCATATAACCCTCATCATCTTGACATGGTATCTTTTCTTGGATAGTCATGTTACATAAAGTAGCCATAACAAAAACCTACTAGGTCAGGAAGGGTTTTCTGCCCAAGCTTTAGGAAAATATTCCTTCTACAAGGTCATTACAAGCAGGATGAACATCATTGGCAACCATTGAGTCCACCATTGGAAGAGAGTCTATATGAGATTAAAAAGATAAAGAAGCAGCAGTTCTGAAGAAAGTTCTTGAGCCCTGCATGCAGAAATGCAAAAAGCAAAATACTATGCATTTGTTCCATTAATTGAACCAATAATTTTTGTGCTTAGACTACCTTGGGCTGGAATACTCTTAAATATACTAAAGAATGTAATCTTATATCTTGTCACCCAAATTCACATCCAGTGCCTCCTATGTAGAAAAACTAAGAAATTATTTGTCTTCTTGTATCCAATATAGATTTGAAAGTGGTGTTTATCTTTTATATTCCTTTGTTTCTGTCTCCTACAATACTTTCTAACTAAGTTGAATGCAACATATTCAAGTAAAGTTTTTTTTGGTTTTGTTTTGTTTTTGTATTTGTATTTTAATTTCTGACATGAAGGAACTGGCAGCAAGGGAAAATTTGGAAGTAATTCATGGCATGGGAGGAAAGATTGAGTGTGCTTAACATAAAGTTTGAAGACAACATAGCTAGAGATCTTATGGAAGGTGTAACTCTAACCCAAAATAAAGCAAACAAGTAGTAATCAAAGAGAAAACAGAAGAAGAAAGAAAAAAAAATATGACAGTACCCATATTAAAAATGCTCAGATGTATAGACAATTCTAGAAATTTCAGAATCTTAGGACAATGAACTTAGAGAGGATATGCAGAGCCATCTCTGGCTTTTATCCTCTAGTAAAAATGTTTAGCATTAGGTTTACAATGAAAGCTACACTTTAGAAAATTGTCAGGAACATAAAATATTCAGTGCAAAGTTTGTATACATACAAAACATGTAGTTTTTGTCCAATGCGTGTCATGCTAACTATGAGCACATTAGTTATTTTATGTGTTCATGAAGAAAAGCAGTTTTCATGGAGCAGCCTTAGGCCTGAGCCCTTCTGTATCATATATTTTGCTGTTTCCTCCTAGAAAATTAGTGAGTGAATAAGGTATATTTACAAGCACAAAGAGAATTCATCAGTCTGTGAAGCATGTTTTGTCAGCGGTTTTGCTGGAGTGAGAACAATTTTCAGAGGCCTAGAGAGTTCTAGTATGTGTGAGATGGACGAGTGACTACATCAGAGAGGCTGTGAAAAGGTGTGTAAAAAGGAAAAATAAGAACTAAATATATCAGCTCCACACTTGTCTTTTTTTCTTTCCTTTGACAAGGCGGATGGGGGGAGGAATGTGGTTGAGGACACAATGCACTTTTTAAGTGCTATGTTTCTTGAAATACATCAAAGTCTGAGAGAAAGCAGAAAACTCCAAATAGACTTCAAGAGAGCCTTTTTTTTTCCTCCTATTAAAAACATCGGCATCTATAAAGAAAATAAAAGAACTGCATTAGATCTAAATGATCTCAGAAAAGTGTCAGAGGAATTGACAGGTAAATGAGCAGTCTATCATTATTTTTTTATCATTTTCTTCTTGAAAAACAAAAGCAGGGCAACAGCCAGCTTTAAGCCCATTCCAAGAGAACCACAAATTGTATTCTGCTATATTTTATCATGTGGAAAGAGTGTCTTTTAAGCAATCAATTTTGTAAGTGCAAATCAATAAGGCAATAAATGGCACCATTCAAATGACATTCACCAAGGATCTATTGCATACCAGGCATTGGGTGAGAGTCCACATGGAAGTTAAGTTGCAACACAGCTCCTGGTCTCATGAAGCTCAAATATAATTAAACCTACATAATCCAGGACAAGATATAATTATTCAGTCAGCATACTCTCTTCCAGATGTCCATGCTCAGTATTGTTTATTTAGATTACACCATGCAGGGCCAAACTGGAAGGCTAGTAAATATTTAGTTTCCCAGATGTATTTATTATTCTCACCATTGAATCTTGAAAATGATTTAGTAGTTGAGATTCATTTTGAAATAGTTTACTTGATCTTTTTCTCTGTGTCAGGGAAGCTGCTAGCATGATATTGCCATAGACACTCAGACAAGAAATCATGGTTCTAAATCTGCTCCTCATCTTTGACAAAAACGGCATGGCTTGTACAAGGAGAGTAAGCAGAGACATTAATTTCTGACCTGCTTTATTCACACCTGATTTGGTAGGTGCTAGTATTTGAAAGAAGAATTTAGAAGAGCCTTCATTGTCTAGTGAAGGCACTTGCACAGAGAGTAATCATTGACCAGAATTAACACAAACACCGAAACGTTAAATTACATGGAGCATTTCACTACAAAATGCTCCAGGAAAATTCTCCATAGCAGCTGATTGTTTCTTCTTATCTACAAAATTCATGAGGATTAGAGGGTCATTTTTATTACATATGAATGATTATGAAATATGCAGGTGGTGTGAGATTTGATTTTTCCTTTACCCTAAAGCTTATTAGAATTTTCTGACCTATATTTCATGTTCAACTGATTTTCAATCTATATAGCCTTAACAACCACATGTCATAGTAGCATTTCCTTTATTTTATTTCTTGGGTACAAGATGAAAGCTTTTTGAGGGCGAAACTCTGTCTTTTGCTTGATATAGCAGAAACAGTCAACAATCAACAAGTGAGGACATTTTGGGGTCACCTTTCCTAAATGTCACTTATTAGATGCAGAAGAAAAGGAAACAACTTACTTTATATTTTTAGTCATATTGGATAGATATAAGAATCAAATTAGTCTTATTCAGCTATAAGAAACTTCCAAAGAGTGTATATTCCCCCTTATGTAATTTTGATAAAGATTTAAGCTTTGATTTGTGTATTGAAAAATGCCTCTATTCAAGCTAAAATTATGTTTAAAATCATTAGATTTATTAATTATAATGAATCTAATAATAATAACAGTGGCATAGAATTTTATCTCAAATATAAACTTATTAAATAGTATATAAAGGCACATCGTATTTAATCATGTCTGTGCTTGTGTGTGTGTGTATGTGTGTGTGTGTATGTGTATGTGTGTGTATACAAAGGACGTATTAGGTTGCCTGACTTTCTCCTATCCATTGTCAGAGAATAAACTCTAAGCATACAGTTATTTGTTTAAGAGATAGTCCCTCACTGAAGCAAATCTGTCAGAATCTGTCACCTGAAAACTGAAAAAGAGATACAGTGGCACTAATCAGTCTTCACTTTGCTCTTGAAATGGGGAATTCATTGGTCTAGTTTCCCATTTGTTATCACTCAGATGGAAAAGACTGAACACCTGTATGTTAAAACCATGCAAACATGTATTGATCAATATCAAGGAAGTAGTTTGCCTTATTTTTGAGAGGCTTTCTGGCTTTTGAACCTAGACCCTCATGAAACTTAGCTTCCTTCCTGCCCTTGAGCTTACTGATGCCATATATTCTGCCAACAATCAAGACATTTTTCTTAAGTTAATTTGAGTAGTATTCAACTATTGTGCTGCCTTGATAATAGTCTTCCAAATTATATTCAATAAAATCAAAAATATTGATTGAGGGCTGATTCTGTATTGTGAACTATAACAAATTTTAAGTACAGATGCAGAAAATATACCTTTGAAGAACTCATTTTGGAATGGAAAAAGTGCACATTCTGTTAGACAAATCCCATTTACATGGTATTTCATAATAACATGAAGTCTTCTATAGGGAAATACAGTATTCTTATTAAAGACTGAGCTGCAAGAGGAAATAGGATAGTTTCAAGGAGAATCTAAATAATACTGGAGTTAAGTGTAGAAAAAAAGCCAGGATTAATCAGACAAGAAATGAAAGAAGTACAATACAGGCAGGAAAAAAATCATAGGATCAAAGACAAGGAGATGAGATGTCCTAGATTCACTCACTCATTGAACAAGATTTGTACAGCACACATAATATGCAAGCCACTATTCCAGATGTTTTGGGAGCAGTAGTAAACAAAAATAATAGGAAATCTATTTTTCATAATATTGACATTTTGGAGATGAAGGGATACACATTATTTATTTAATATATAAATGGAACAAATATATTTGAATATATGTAGATATGTGTCTATGGACATGCTCATGTATGCATACATACACATACACATTTATGCACAATTTCTTTCTGGAACTCAATCATTAATAGGGACTTTACTTTTTACTTATAGAAGGTTTTATGTCATTTATAATGACACTTTATATATATATATATATATATATATATATATATATATATATATATATATATAAATATAAATATATATCCTCTCTATATAAATTCTATAAGTATATCATTTTTAATATAAGGTAGAAACATGTTATAATAAATATAATAATGTATTTGAATAAAATATATAGTACAATCATTTTAAACTTCAGCATGCATCAGTATAAGTTGAAAGGCTTCTTGAAAACAAAGATAGTTGGCCTCCAATCCCTGCACTTTGATTCTATACTCAGTGATTGAAGACTGAGGATTTTTATTTTTTAAGTTCTCAGGTGAAGATGTCACTATTAGTCTGACCATCATATTTTGAAAACCAAGAATAGTCAACCAGATAGCAGTAAGTGCCATGGGAGTAATTAGTCAGGAGGCTGAGAATGGTTTGTCATGTTTGGACCAACTATATGATCAGCAGAGTTCCTTGGAGAATGTTTGGAGGAACAACATACCCACGTATGCACAAAATATATGGGAAAGATCATTTGATGCAGTTCCTTAATGTGAGATGAGACGTTTCTGTGGAGTATGAGCAGAAACGTGATTATCTTGCATGATCTCTTCTCTTTAAACAGGATTACTCTAGTTGTCTCATTGAGAGTAAGTAAAAGTAAAAGGAGGCACAGAAAAGAGAATGGCAGGGTGGCTATTGTAAAAATAGCATTCGCAATAATGATGAAATTTGCACCAAGGGGAAAACTGAGTTTCTAGTGAAAGCATGCCAGAGTAGAGGTGGCAAGATATATTTTAAAGGTGGAAGCATCAGATTAAGAAATGATTGGACTGGATATGGGAGAGTATGATCTCTAGAAATTTGAATGGATTTGACATGAACTGAGACTGAAAAGACTGTGAGAGTTAAAAAAAATAGGGAGGGAGATCAGAAGATCAATTTTATTATATACTACACTTTGAGACACTTGGCAAATCACTTAGGGATAGAAAATAGGAAATTAATATAGGTCCAGGTATAAACTTAGAGTCAACAGTGTTCCTGTTTGTTAATATATTAAAAAAAAAAAAAAAAAAAAAAAAAAACGGGATCTAAGAACTAAGCCCCAGAATGAAAAGATGGTGAGGAGCTGGGGGTGGGGGTGCAAAGTGGAAAGGAAGCCCTAAAACCATCCAGTGTTGTAAGCAGAGCTCAGAAGCAGTTTTGTCCTTGAAGACAAAAGAAGTGTTTCAAAGCATCCTGAAAAAAAAAAAAAAAAACAGTCTTATATACGCCAAGTTGAAGGACAAGCAGAAGCAAAAATGATTATGATTGGCAGAATTAGGTTTGGAATTGATGTGGGCAAAAGGGGAAGAAAATTCTTCTATTTCATCTTTCTCCTACACAAATGGTCTCAGGTATTACCTCCTGAAGAGAAAAAAGCCACTTCCTCAGAGATGAAGCTAAGAAGTTGCTATGTGTTTCCCTTTAGAAACCATCTGCTCTGGTGAAGCTAAAACTCTTTAGCTCTGTGAATATAATTTATTTAATGCCCAGACAGAACATAATGCTTTGAGTACAGGTGCTAAACAGGACTAAAGGAAATAGCTCATTTCCTAAGATAAGTGGAATAATTATGGACATTTTTTTTTACATCAGAAAGCAGGTTCCATCTCCGATTCTTGAAAACAACAATGTAGTTAGCTTTTTAAAAATGAAAATAATAATGCACTTTGAAGCAGACCTCAAAATTATCTGTCTTTAATAGAAAGTCATTATGTAGTTTCACATAATGCTAGACCAAGTGCTAACTGATATTTCAAACTGGGAAAAGTTAAATAGTATCCTATCAACTGGCAAATAGCAAGTGATTCTTGTGATGAAAATAATTATGACATATTATCTATAATGTGTGCATTCTTAAGGGAAGGTGATTTACTTGGGATCCATAACCAGAGAACATTTGGGGATGCAAATAGCTCTCTTCTAAGATGACTGTTTATTCTGTAATATTAAGTTTCCATTTGTGGTAAATGGAAAAGCAGATGGCTAAAGAAAAATATTTTGTCAAGTTTGTGGTATAAGCTACCTAGTTGTAGGGAAAACATATTTTTCATCATTGGAAGGAGTAAAGAGTGAGAAATAAACACAAATAGACTGATTTTTCTGGGATAGAGTTTCTCTTTGGGTTTGGAACACCTATTAATTTATATAGCTCTCCACATTTAACTGATTTGTCAATCCTGCATATATAAAGCAGATATTTCTTGAGCTTCTGTTATAGTCAGACACTATTTTTGCTGCTCTAAAGATACAAAAAGTTTTTGGACATAGATTTTGAGTTTTAGATTCTAATTATATGGTAGTAAAATTAAGGCATATACTTAAATTCATTCAGCACCAAATATTTTAATTGCTTACTCTGTTTGCTGGAAATACCAGTATAAATAATACATGCGGATACAAAAATGAATTAGATACTTCTAAATTAATATGTAAATTGTAGTTAATATTAATATTTAATAGTAATTTCAGCTAGTGAATGAAATCACTGGACAATATAAAATGTATTATTTTTTACTTTTCATGCTTATGTATTAATTTTTAATGAAGCATATGAGTTATTTTGTTACTCTTATCATTACTCTCAATAATGGCAATGACTGTTATTTGTTCTGTGATTTCATTATGTCAGTCCTTACATCCATTTCTCATTTAATTGTCAAAACAACTCTTGATGAAAGTACTTATAGTAAACCCAATTGATAAATATGACAGCTGAGTCTAAGAGAAATTAATTACCTTGCCAAGATCTTGTCCAGTGGCAAAGTCACATTTTAACACTTCCCTTTTGACCAGAACACTCTGTTTATCTTCTGCTACACAAATAAACAAAATAAATATGTGAAGTAAAGGAAGAAGAATTTGGGTGTACAGTAAGTGGAGAGATTCGTGGAAAAGGTAGGATTTTTATTAGATTGCCTGCAATTATGGATGCTATTTTAATAGAACACCATAGCACACACAAGACACAAACAAATAGAATTTGATTGGAATGTAGAGTTTCAAATGAGATATTTATGGAATCATATTAAACTTACTGAGAATGCGGATCATGGAAAGCCTAAAAATTACGTAGATTAAACCATTCAACTTTTATTCTGTGGGCACTGAGGAATTACCAGTGGATTAATCTAGCAGCTGTCTGTCAAGTGCACTAGACATATTATAGATGGGTTGGGGATAGAATGGTTGCATGTCTATTGCTATATTATAGATCAGTGCTTTTCAGACTGTTATGTGCATATAAATTCCTTCTAGATCTTGTTAAAATTCATATTCTGATGCAGTAAATCAGAGTGGAGCCCTAGAATCTCTTTGTATATCAAACATCCTGGTTCTTGCTTTGTTGCTGGGCCAGAGAACATTAATTTGCTTAAAATATTATATTAACACACACTAGCATATATTGTATATTATATATATGCATATATATATATATATATATATATATATATATATATATATACACACAAATATATACAAACAGAGACAGAATATAAATCATATAAGCCCATTTAGAGAGAAACATGCAAAAACTGGTTCTCAAAGAAGGACTTTTTGCCTCCTCCCAGGCATTAGAAATATCTAAAGACATTTCTGATTGTGAAAGTTACTATGGCCATCCAGTTAGTACAGGCCAACAATTGCTACCAGAGGCCAGGGATGATGCTAAATGTTCTATAATGCACAGGATTCTAGTCCCCACAACACAGATTTATTCAACCAAAACATCCGTAGTGTTGAAAAACTCTGCACTAAAAATCATATCATATCATTTGCAGAAAAAAATATTGGGGGGCAAATATTTGAAATGTTTTCAGCAAAGATATCTGCTTTTCGTTCACTTGGTGGGGAGAGGATTTCAGAGCTATAGGAGAGACAAAATTTTGTCAAATCTAATATATATGTGATCACTAAAGAAAATCTACTACTTCTCATCAAATAATTTAATGTTAACCTTAAGTTTCACACATTTCTTCCAAACAGAATGTCTTCATTATCTTTGTTCATATCTTTCCAATTACTGTGATTCCTGTTAAATTCTTGGAAATCAAAGAAAAGTTGACATGAATTATCTTTAAACCTAACCTTTCACCAATAAATAGATCATAATTTTCACCTTCCATTTCTGTTCACTTCCTATCTTGGAGGAAGACCTTCCTACCACTTAATCCAGTTTATCTATTTCCATATTTACTCTAACATTACTACATCTACTAAGATATTTGGCTAATGTTTTTCAGCTCATCATTCTTCCTTTTGCCTTTCCTGCTAATATAGCCTCAATTTTTGTGTTTATGACCATAATTGCTCAAGGTTAATCTCTACAATGCCATATTTCAGTATTATTAGCCTCTCTATTCAGGATCTATGTTTACATATTTATACTACCATTTCTGATCACTATCATTTGCAGTCTACTGGAGAAATCTCCAGGAGAGTTTATTGAACTACCCAAATAAAATTAAAAGGATGCAGATGTGGTAGTCTCCTCCTTCCCCCTTTCAATAGTAAAATAATGGCAGGAGATTCAACAGACCTCTTGCCATCAGAAGTCAAGAAAATAGACCCTTCTATTACTGAACCACTAAACAGAATCTGTAATCTGGTTGAATTCTTGCTGTATAAGATAGATGAATCTCTATTTGTTTAACTCATTGTAGTTATGTATTCTATTTCTTGCAGCAAAAAAAAATAATTTACCTGATATATCTTTATTCTCTGTCTCTTCAGAGTCCATGGCCCATCAGTATTCACTTAATTCTACACAATTTTCAGTCATTCCCCCTATAGACTAATTTTCCTAAACCTCTATACTTCCTCCACTTTTTTTCTACACAAACACACACACAGACACACACAGACATACACATATACATATATATATACACACTCACATTATCTAGTTATAAAAATATAGATACTCATAAAAGAATGTATATAAAAGAGATATGAATATAAAATTATATAAATAGATATGAATATATAAAATATATAGTATATATAAAGTATAAATATTATAAATACAAATATATAAATATATGTAGTGTTTTATTAGTATGTTATAGTTGTATGTACTAATAGGGTTCATTTTGACAAGCTCATGCATGGAATATCATGTGCTATATTTCATTTCCCAGTACCATGGAATATAACGTGCTATATTTCATTTCCCAGTATTTATATCATCCTACCTCTCTCTGATTCCTGTCCTCTATTCTCCTGATCTTTCTTCTATTTATTTATAGCAGTTTTTGATTAGTGTTTTGTAAATACACAGAAAGGTGAAATTCACTGTGGGATAATCATATATGCACATAGAAAGTAATAGCACACCCAAATATATACATCTACATAAGAGAGATATATTTACCTATTTCTCTGAGTATTATTTAAAATTTAAAGCAGAATTCTTCATTTGCTGCAGTTTTACAATAATGGGGATAAATGCTTGACTCTCTCTGCAAGTTATATATTCTCTTTTTTAATTTGAAATGAAGATAGGCTTCTCCAAATTTCTAAGTCCTTCCCCTTCAGTTTCAAACATGACGTAGAAACATAGTTAATCTTCTGAGAGCAGAATATAAAATATATCTTTTTTTTTCCTTTTTCATTACTACATGTTATTAAAAAAATACCTTCAATCTCCAGAATACATTTCCAAATGCAGTATATGGAGTTAATAAAACCCTTTTGCAAACATCTAAAAAAATATCAAGATACAGTAAAGAAGAAGAGAAATTTTGAATTCCTCTAATTTGAATTCCTTTGTCAGATCTACTTTTCTAAAATCTATCTTGTGGGCCTTCTTTCAGATTTCTAAAAAATTACTCAACAATGCTTAGGTGATTGAGAGGCATTTTCAGAATGCCAGTAGTAAATTTGAAACATTCTCTCAGATCCAAAATAGAATATCAAGCTTGCTCCCCCATGTCGAGAAGCTTACTAATATAAGAGCTGTGCAAACTCTCACAGATGCTGATGTTCCCACAGGGAACTGAGCTGATGCTTGCTACCTTTTTACTTGTGGCACCTTAATAATTAGGAAAATTACAGTTATTCTCCTTTCTCCAAGACAGGAAGCATAAACTATCCTTGGACACTTTCCAAAGATAAATGGGCAATAAATCTCCCCAATTTCTTTCCTGTTTAAGAAGAACATGACAAAAAAATACAGGCACTACATTTTTTTTTTCAGTATTGGGAAATTTTTAATTTATTCCTGATTTCCCTTTTGCTCTCTCATATGGAATAATATGGTAATGATTATATTAACATATTCTATCTTTGGTGAACTTTAAAACATACAGAATAAAGGTGATGATGAACAGTTAGGGACCACCATGGGAACAGAAGACAAAGAATTTCAAGGTCTTAGCCTCTGACCTCTCATCCATTAAAAGAAAGGTATGCAGAAATGATGGGAAAACACCAGAGGCCTTAAGTCCCTAACCATCCATTCTTTAAAACTGGCATACATGTTTTTTTTTTCTTTTTCTTACCTCCTTCTCTGTCACATTTTCCAACAATCTTATAACAGTGCAGGTATACCATAAAAGCCAAAATATTGTTCCCATGAAGTTTCCAAGAAAAGAAAAAATAAATAAATAAACAATTAGCGATCTCTAATGTCCACATGGAAGATGTTCCTTGAAAAATACCACACTTACACTCTGTGGAAAATTCCCAGACACAAGCCCTCACCAACAACTCAATAAGAACTGGAACCTTCCTTTGGGGAGCAGCCTTATCTGTCTATCAGAGCTGTCTACCCTTTCCTTGAGATAATCTCATACCTACTATCCATTAAAGCTTTCTTTGTGTATTCATATTTCTTGACTCAATCTTATTCCTATTAATGCTGGATCAGAAATTTCCGCCTCTGGCATTATAGAAAGGAAATTCCCAGGGCCTTGGGATACAGAACAATGGTAGAAGGTGGGCTTAACATGTGTGAGGTACTGGGCTCAATCTCCAGGAAAAAATAAATAAATTAATAAATAATAAGGGAGGAAATGATATTTCTAGAGTATGCAAATGTAATCCATTGTGTCTATACACAGCATCTCTCATTTTAAAAAATGGGTAAAAGCAGAGCTTGGGTACTAAGACTACTTGTTCCAATTTGGTATAGCTAGACTCTGTGTGACACCTTCTTTTATTTCCTACTTGGTTCACTGATTTCTTGTGTTAACAATACCATTCTCTGTTGAGTTTCACTTCACTCTCTCAGAGCAATAATAAAAATCACACATTATTCTTCTTTCTTGCAATCTTTACTTTAAATGCTTGGTCTTGGTCAACGAGATTTCCATAGACATGATTATTTATTTCATTATATCCACACTACTTAAGAAGGAGCTTTTTTTGTTTTGGACACAATAAGCTAAATATCATCTGGCTTGCGTTCACTATCTTTTTTTTTTTTTTTTTTTACATTAGAGATGCATCACCGCTGAGCCATATCCTCACCCTTTTGATTTTTAGTATTTGAGGCAGGGCCTCACTAAATTGCTTACGGCTTCACTAAATTGCAGAGGGTGATTTAAATTTTGATCCACCTGCCCCAGCCATCTGAACCTCTGAGATTACAGGCCTGCACCACCATGCCTGGGTCCATGTTCACGTCTAAAGACATGAGTCAGTCTTCATTTTTTTGGTCTTTTTATACTTGAGAATTCTGAGTTGGCTACAGAGGCAGGGAATAGGTAGAACTAATGCTCAGCTCATTCTTCTTTCCTTTTGAGGAAAAGCATGGCTTTGATTTTGAAGAACCACAGAAATGGGTATAGATCCCATGAAACCATATGAAATGGGAACAGATCCCATGAAACCCTATGTTCCTCATTATTAAAACTCATCTTATCATTTATACCACATCTTCATTTCATCAAGTAGTCTCAGCATGCATTTGACTATTAACTCATGTGCCCGGACACATAAAATTATGATTATTATTTCTCATGTTTTTAAAAGTCTTCACTTATGACATGGAAGAATGTGCACACTGAAAAACATAATGCCCAAATATGCTTCTTTGGACTTGAAAAGCACTAATTGAGAGCACAAGGAGAGTTGCAAATATAAGGAAGGATTTTTCTCTGAAGTCGTCTATATAAAACACTCCTGCCCAATTTCCTTTTCATAATTCACACTATTGCCTCTGTTCCCTCCTTGTTGCTTCATCAGCCAAGGAATTTAGGTTCAGAGAGAACAAAAGTTAAGCTTATGTCAGAAAGACTAGGTGTCAAACATCAGATCTCCAGACAAATTTTGTCTCAAGGCATTGTCTATTTTTCTGGCACATTTATCTCCCCTAAAATCATTTCTTTTTCCTCTGTAATTGTCTATATTCTCCAATTCCCTCCCTTATTTAAAGGGTGCTTCAACCAAATGGTTTGAAGTTTAAATTTCATATTTGGTATAATCCACATTAACAAATACTACATTAATAAATCGTTAAAAGTTGTATGTTTTTTCTTCTGTTAACTAGTTCACTGTCAGTGTTGTACAAACCCAAATTATGAAAACTTTAGGGGATAAAAAGAATATTCCTTTTGTCCTACAGGTTAATACTTTCTTTTACAAAAAAAAAAAAATGTAAGATTATTTGTGTAAATAATAAATAACATAAAATTATACAAAACAGCAAAACACAACTAAAATCCTCAGAGTATATACATTCTTGTGTGTGTGTGTGCGTGTGTGTGTGTGTGTGTGTTTATCTCCATAAACCATAAATAGTTGTGGCTCTTTCTCAATTACATGCCAGCAAGGTAATTGAGAGCATCTCATGAAGAACTATGCTAGGCATGTGCAAGGAATGACTCCTTGTAACAGAACCAACTTTATAGAGAGCTATACTTTTATGAGCCAGATTAATCTGCTATGAAGATACTAAAATTAAAGCCCAGGGAGGAGAGACAAATATGGGATTATTCATGTACTAACAACTGAAAATCTAGAAAAAGGAATCCAACACAGCAAAGGGGACAGATATAATGGGACATATAAAATAAATTGTGTATAATAAGTGACTTGAAAACTTGTGCTCTATATGTGTGATATAAAATGAATTGCATTCTGCCATCATGTATAACAAATTAGAATAAATAAGTAATTTAATAAAAAATAAAATACAATGAACATTGGTATGTTTAAAGGAGTGTGAGGTCATAATTCTGGACATTTGAATTAGTAACAGAGAGATAGGAGCTTCTTTCAGTGATGACTGCCTCATTCTATGAAGTGGAAAAGAGCACATTTACATGGGCGGGGGTATACATTTATGTAGGAAATTATCTTTGAAATTGCCACACTATCATGTACATAGGGCGGTTTTACCAAATGGTACCAAACAATTTCATAAAGCCATGATTACTTATCTTTGATGTCATGCTATTGAGTGGAATATTTAAAACCTGTAGCAACTTTCTCCAACTCATGGAGCTAACCATTGCTCTTCTTTTTTTTATTTGTTTTAATTAGTTACACATGACAGTACAATGATCTGGAAATATCATACATTTGAATCAGATGGGGTAAAATTTCTCATTTTTCTGAGTGTATAGGTTGCGGAATCACATTGGTCATGCAGTCACATATATACAAACAGCAATAGTAGTGTCTATTCTATTCTGCTGTCCTTCCCTTTCCCCTTTCCTCTCCCCTCCCCTCCCATCACTTCTCTCTACCCAATCTAATGTGATTCACTTCCTTTTTTTCCCCTCACATCGTCATACCTGTATTCTGTATAACGATCAGGGTCTCCTTCCATCTTCCATGCAATTCCCCTTCTCCCTCCTTATCCCTCCCACCTCTCTTCCCTATTTAGTGGTAATCTTCTTCTCATGCTCTTCCTCCCTACTCCATTTTGAGTCACCCTCCTTATTTCAGAGAAGACATTCAGCATTTTTTTTTAGGGATTGGCTTACTCCACTTAGCATAATCTGCTCTAAAACCATCCATTTCCCTGCAAATGCCATGATCTTGTTATTTTTTAGTGCTGAGTAATATTCCATTGTGTATAAATGCCACATTTTTTATCCATTCATCTATTGAAGGGCATCTAGGTTGGTTCCATAGTCTAGCTATTGTGAATTGTGCTGCTATAAAGATTAATGTGGCTGTGTCCCTGTAGTATGCTGTTTTTAGGTCTTTTGGTTATAGTCCAAGAAGAGGAATAGCTGGATAACCACCACTCTTCTTATAACTGTACCAGAATATTCATCTTACCAAGGTTCAATAAAAAAGTTATTTTTAAAAAATTTAATTGATTTTGACTTTCAGTTTCCATTTTGACCAGTAACTCAATTTCACATTTTGTCATTAGAATTGCCCTTTTAATTTTGACATTTAGCATGCTTCTATAGAAAAATATTGGATGGCTAAGGATGTAACTCAGTACTAGGACAGCTGTCTAGTATGACCTCTAGTCCTATAAAGGAAAAAAAAGAAAAAGAAATTTGTCAACAACTTTTGTACCATTTTATGCCTAACCTTTTTAATTACATGGATATATAAGTCTAATATAATTGTGACACTTTTTAAAAACAAAAATTAAATAACATTATTGGACTTCACTAGCTAAAATTGGTGAGAAGTTCAATCTGAGCTTTCCCAAAAGCTTTTCCTACTTTATTTCAGTTGCATTAGAATCTTGAACAAAATGTGGTAAAGAAAATTAGGATAGAATTGCATTTTTTTCCCTTCATTGCAAGCAGTGAGCTTTAAAAATATGTGTGTGTGTATAATTTATTTATTTTAATCAGTTATACATGACAGCAGAATGTTCTTCAATTTATTGTACACAAATGGACCACAATTTCTCACTTCTCTGGTTGTACACAAAGTAGGGCCACACCATTCATGCAATCATACATGTACCTAAGGTAATGATGTCCATCTCATTCCATCATCTTTCCTATCCTCATATCTTCTCCCCTCCCCTCCCCCACCACTTTAGCCAATCCAAATTTCCTTCATTCATCCTACCCCACCCTCATTATAGATTAGCATCCACTTATCAGAGAAAACATTTGGTCTTTACTTTTGGGGGGTTGGCTTACTTTGCTTAGCATAATATTCTCTGACTCCATCCATTTACCTGAAAAAGCCATAATTTCATTCTCTTTTTTTGCTGAGTGATATTTCATAGTATATATATACCACAGTTTATTTTCCCATTCATATATTGAAAGGCATCTAGGTTTGTTCCACACTTTGGCTATTTTTAAATTGTTCTGCTATAAACAGTGATGTGGCTGTGTCACTGTAGTATGCTATTTTTAAGTCCTTTGGGTATAGACCAAAGGGTGGGATAGCTGGGTCAACTGGTGGTTCATTCCACATTTACTAAGGAATCTCATACTGTTTTCCATATTGGCTGAATCATTTTGTAGTCCCACCAGCAGTGAATGAGTGTGCCTTTCCCCCCACATCCTCATCATCATTTATTGTTGTCTGTATTCTTATTAACTGCCATTCTGACTGAAGTGAGATGAATGCATTTCTATACATCAATGATGAAAATTCTGAAAGTAATTGGGAGAACCACCCCATTCACAATAGCTTTAAAAAGTAATAAAATAAAATACTTGGGAATCAACAAAAGAGGTGAAAGACTTCTACAATGAAAACTACAGAACACTAAAATGAAATTGAAGAAAAATGGAAGGATCTCCCATGCTCCTGGATAGGCAGAATTAATAATGTCAAATGGCCATACTGCCCAGAGAACTATACAGATTCAATTTGATTCTAATCAAAATCCCAATGTCATTCGTTATACAGATATCAAAAGCAATCATGAAATTCATTTGGAAAAATAAGAGACCCAGAATAGCCAAAGCAATCCTTAGCAAGAAGAGTGAAGCAAGAAGCATCACAATATCAGACATTAAACTATACTACAAAGCTATAGTAACAAAAATGGCATGCTATTGGTCCCACAATAGACATGCAGACCAATGGTACAGAATAGAAGACACAGAGAAAAACCCACATAAATACAGTTATCTCATACTTGACAAAGACACCCAAAACACACATTGGAGAAAAGATAGCCTCTTCAACAAATAGTGCTTGGGAAACTGGAAATCCATATGCAGCAAAATTAAACTAAACCCCTATCTCTCACCATGCACAAAACTCAACTCAATGCGGATCAAGGGCCTAGGAATTATACCAGAGACCCTACGCTTAAGAGAAGAAAAAGCAGGCCCAAACTTTCTTTTTTTTTTAATTTTTATTGTTGGTTGTTCAAAACATTACATAGTTCTTGACATTTCATATTTCACACTTTGATTCAAGTGGGTTATGAACTCCCATTTTTACCCCATATACAGATTGCAGAATCACATCGGTAACACATCCATTGATTTACATATTGCCATACTAGTGTCTGTTGTATTCTGCTGCCTTTCCTATCCTCTACTATCCCCCCTCCCCTCGCCTCCCCTCTTCTCTCTCTACCCCATCTACTGTAATTCATTTCTCCCCCTTGTTTTTTTCCCCTTTCCCCTCACTTCCTCTTGTATGTAATTTTGTATAACCATGAGGGTCTCCTTCCATTTCCATGCAATTTCCCTTCTCTCTCCTTTTCCCTCCCACCTCTTATCCCTGTTTAATGTTAATCTTCTTCTCCTGCTCTTCGTCCCTACTCTGTTCTTAGTTACTCTCCTTATATCAAAGAAGACATTTGGCATTTGTTTTTTAGGGATTGGCTGGCTTCACTTAGCATAATCTGCTCTAATGCCATCCATTTCCCTGCAAATTCCATGATTTTGTCATTTTTTAATGCAGAGTAATACTCCATTATGTATAAATGCCACATTTTTTTTTTATCCATTCGTCTATTGAAGGGCATCTAGGTTGGTTCCACAGTCTTGCTATTGTGAATTGTGCTGCTATGAACATCTATGTAGCAGTGTCCCTGTAGTATGCTCTTTTTAGGTCTTTAGGGAATAGACCGAGAAGGGGAATAGCTTGGTCAAATGGTGGATCCATTCCCAGCTTTCCAAGAAATCTTCATACTGCTTCCCAAATTGGCCGCACCAATTTGCAGTCCCACCAGCAATGTACAAGTGTACCCTTTTCCCCACATCCTCGCCAGCACTTGTTGTTGTTTGACTTCATAATGGCTGCCAATATTACTGGAGTAAGATGGTATCTTAGGGTGGTTTTGATTTGTATTTCTCTGACTGAAGCCCTAACTTCCTTAACAATACTCCTGAGGCTCAAGAAATAAAATCAAGAATCCATAAATGGGATGGATTCAAACTAAAATCTTCTCAGCAAAAGAAACAATCAATGAGGTAAAGAGAGATCCTTCATTTTGGGAGAAAAATTTTGTCACATGACCATCAGAGCACTCATCTCCAGGATACATAAAGATCTCAAAATCTTAACACCCAAAAACAAACAACGCAATCAACAAATGGGCTCAGGAGCTGAACAGACACTTCTCAAAGGAAGATATACAATTGATCAACAGATATATGAAAAAAATATTCAACATCTCTAGTAATTAGAGAAAGTACTGAGCTTTTTACAAAGCTTCCTTCTAAGTGGTTCATTCAAATCTGGAAACCAAACTCAGTTATTAGGACTTTTAAAATTTCTCTAATGTCAAAGGTTATGTGAGAGATAATCAAGTATGAGATGTTTTCATTTCTCAGAATACCATTTTAAAAAATAGTTTATTTATCCATTGTTGAAGTTATTCTATTGTCCTTTTTTCTAAAATCTGAGGATCCACCAGGCTGAGACCTCCCATTTTCAACTTCCATTTTACTTCGTCTCTTCCATATTATTCCAAGGACCTGTGAAATTTTTAAATGAAAAACAAACAAAACCTACATAGACTTTTTGTTTGGAGCAGGTCTATCCTAGTCTGACAATCTCTCTCTCTCTCTCTCTCCAGCATTATGATAGCTCTGGAATGGTGTATCTTCTAGAGCTTAAGCAAACAAAAACAAGAGCAAAAATCTGATCACTTGTAGAGACAGTGAGAAGAAGCAAGAAACATTTTATCTATTTTAAATTTATGAAACCATTTCTGAAAAAGGAAACAAGCAAATTCGAACGAAGAGTAAAGTAGTACCTGATATTAAAATGGTAGTAAGGTATGTTTTATCATATAAAGAGTTGTGTATATGTGTGTGTGTGCATGTGTGTGTGGAGGAGATGGAGAGAAGAGAGAAGGAGCTACTTTGGGAGAAATATTTGTTTCAAGTATTTGAATTAAGAAGAGTTTTACTATTTATTCTTCTTCTGAGCAACAAATCTGTTTTCTGACGTACACTACAAATTATAAAATTAAACAAGATTTTCTTTTCCACACAAATTTACATTGATTTTGCTCTACTTTGTAGACTTAGATTCTTTTGCAAAAAGGATGGACTACGTTATCAGATAGACATGATTTAAAATGCAATCTGTTTTCCTCAAAATTAAAGGACATAAGGTAGCTCATTTTTTGAGCCTTGTTTCAACATCTGCAAAACAGAGATAATAATATTCATTTAATACAATTGTATTGTGAAGTTTTTGGAATGAGTATAAACCTGGACAATTACAAGAAATCCTAAAGTTTTAGCTTTACTCACTATTTTTGTGAGCATTTTTGCTGCTGTGACCAAAAGACCCGAGGAGAACAATTATAGGAGCAAAAGTTTATTTTAGGGCTCCCAGTTTCAGAGGTCTTGGTCCAGAGAAGGTCAACTCTATTTCTTGGGGTCCAAGGTAAGACATTGAGACAGAAGGCTGTGGCAGAGGAATGCAGCTCATGGCATTGAACCAAAAAACAAGGAGAGAGAGACTCCACTTGCCAGTGATAAAATATATATACCCAAAGCATGCCCCTAATGATCCACCTCCTTCACCCACACTGTACCTGCCTATATTCACAACTCAATTAAACCCTATCGGGAGATTAATGCACTGATTAGGTTAACTCTTACAACCCGATGATTTCACCTCTAAATCTTCTTGCATAATCTTACACACAAAATCTTTGGGGACACCTCACATGTAAACCCACCACCTATTAATTCATGTGGAATATTAATTTCATTCTTAACTTTGTTTGTATGTGCTTTTTCTATGTGTTTTCTATTTTTTTAAATTATTTATACAACTATCTCAATTCTTCTTTCAGTGTTAATTTCCAGTTAAAATCTTTAAGGGCCTCAGAGAAGCAAGTGTAGTATTATAAAAGCAAGGTACAAAATTATGCCTCTTTCTCTGCTTGTAGAAAATATTAAAAACTAATTTCTAGCTTTAATATTAATTGGATAGGAGTTCAGAAAAATGTGAGTGTAAAGTATAGTAATTGATTAAGATGACGATGATGCTAATTATGATAAGATAGATGAGCAATTGAAATCAATGTCCTGCAATGAAGGACTGCTATCCTAATTTCCTGGACCATTTTATTATGGACCACAACTGTTAGAATTAAAGTTATGTGCCAATGCAATATGTCAAAATAAATGAAAATAAAGCTAGAAAACAGTAATTAAAATATGTTTCATCAAAGATAATACCCATGACACAATTCACAATGATAGGAAATTGCATGCTTATAGAATTTACTTTATATTTAATTAATTTCATTGAAGACTTACGCATATAATAATTTTTATGGGAAATAATGTGTTCATCCTTCCAATTCAAATTCTCATATGCAGTCAGTTACTATTTTCCAGCACAATGTAAAACAATATTCAAATTGGTAGGACACAATTTTTTGAAAAGATTTTGAGTTCAAGCATAATCATTTCTTCCCAAGTTTTATTTTCCTGTACATAATGACACTGAACTCCATACTTAGAAAAGGTTAAAATGTTAACTATTGTGCACATTTTATGACAAATAAAGAACAAGAGATAGGAACTACATTTCATTGAGGGGGGGTAGAAAATACTGTTTTCTATCATTCTTTTGTATTTTATTTTATTATTATTTTTTGAAATTTTAGCAGTACTGGGGATTAAATTTTAGAGCCTTGTGCATGCTAGAAAAGTGCTCTCTCACTGAGTTAGATCCCCAGAAGAAAGTATTATTTTGTAACACTAAAACATATTTAACTTTTTTTAAGGAAAAAAACTCTTGTGATTTATCTTTTCTTATTTATATATTTTAAAAAGGTTTCTTAGATTTTTTTCTACTCCCCCCTTTTTTAATGATAAAAATTGCTATAATGAACAGAAAATATTAGAAAAATAATTTACCATAAAAAATCTAAAATAAAAATTGCCCTAAAGCAAACTTCAAAAACTTAAAAATTAAAGTTGTAAAGAACATGATTTCTAACAATAATGAAAACAAAATAAAACTCAATAATAAAAAGACAAAGTGAAAATCCACAACACCTTCTTAATAATCTTTGGGTGAAAAAGGAAAAATCAAAGGAAATAATGAACTATAATCAATGAAAATGAAGATAGATTATGATATTAAGGATACACTAAATCGAAACTGAGAAAGATGTTTTTAAGAAATAATTGCTTTTATGAGAAAATGGGAAAGAACTCAAGTCAATAATCTAAGAACTTACTTAAAGAAATCAGAAAAAGAATATCAAATCCAAAGAAACTAGAATGCAGAAAGTAACAGAAATAAGAGAAGAAATCAATAAAATTATAAACAGGAAAGCAGCACAGGAGAATAAAAAATGTTTTTTAAATAAATCTGTGAACAAAATTTACAAATCTAGGAAACTGACAGAGATGAGACAATAGAAGAAAAAGCATATGTACCAGGAATTAAAGAAGAGATAGAGCCATAAGAAGCAACCAATGTGAATTTAGATGCAAAACTTTTCAAAAAATAGAATCTAACAATGTATAATATAGAATTTATACCTTGTTAAGGTTGGGTTTGAGTATATTTCAAGTGTGGAAGGCTGGTTCAACATTCGAAACTTAAATAATGCAATCCATCATGTTGGCAAGCTAAAACTAATGATCATAATAATTGATGCCAAAAAGCATTTTTAAAAAATCAAGCTGGGTGTGTGGCACATACCTGTAATTACAGCTGCTCACAAGGCTGAGACAGGAAAATTGTGAGTTCAAAGCCAGCCTCAGCAAAAGTGAGGTGCTAAGCAACTCAGTGAGACCCTGTCTCAGATAAAAATACAAAAAAAAAAAAAAAAAAAAAAATGGCTGAGGATATAGCTAAGCTGTTGAGTGCCCCTGAATTCAATCCCTGGTACCGCCCCTCACCAAAAAAACAAACAAACAAACAAACAAACAAAACCCTGAGTCTCTCAGCAAACCAAGAATAGAGAGTAATGATCTCAACTTTTTAAGAATTATACCTAAAAAACTTCCAGCTAACTTTATATTTATTAATTAAACATTGGTTATATTCACTATAAAACTTACAAGAAGTCAAAGATTTCCATCTCACTACTCTTATTTAACAGTATTGGAACTTTTAAACACTCCAATAATGCAAGAAAAAAATTAAAAAGTAAACATATCTGAAAGGAAGAAAGAAAATTGCCCCTACTGAAGATGGTACAACTTTTTATGTAAAAAATCTCAAAGAGGGGTGTGATGTAGCTCAGAGCAGAGTGCTAGAGTGCTCATCCAGAATGTGCAAGGCTCTGGGTTTAATTCTCAGTCCCATAAGTAAATAAATAAATAAGTAAGATAAGAAAATGGCACAAACAGAACCTAAAACAAAACAATGAAGAATGGATAAGCAAATTTATGAACATTGCAGGACATGAGAAATCCCAAACGCTCATACATTGCTAGTAACAACATAAAATGGTACAAGCATTCTGAAAATGCTTAGTGGTTTCTTAGTGGATTCTCCTGGGGTTAAGAGGAAGGGATAAAAATAGGAAGATAGGGAAATGGGCAACTTTCTGGGCAGTAGAAAACTAACTGCAGCTGCACATGTTTGCCTAAGAAACTTAAATAAAGATTATTTGTAAACCTATGTGACTTGAGAGTCCTTAGGAATTTGTGATATATGTAACCTGGAGTCCCTGACCTCTCCAAAGTAGCAAAATGTCTCCTCAATATTTTGATTAGACTAAAGGCTATAAGAATACATCTGAGTGCCTTAGGCAGGTTTGGTCAGGTTTGGACAGGGGTCTGACTTCTTTAATCCTATAGATCCAAACAAACCCCTAGAACATAACCATTTCCAGGCTACTTTCTTGAGTTCCCTCTCTCCCAGCCATGAAATCATTGTTTTATTTTGATTCTCTTTGCTTTAATAAATTTTTATATTTTGCTTTCACCCACTCTTGTTCATGAATCTCATTGTTTAAACGCAGAAGACAGGGAACCCATTCACTTCCACACTGTGTATTACACTTATAAAATTAAACATGCTCCTCAAACATTTGCTGCAAATACATATATGTATGTATGTGTGTGTATATATGTATGTGTGTGTGTGTGTGTATATATATATATATATATATATATATATATATATATATATATATATACATACACAAACAAATGATCCCTGCGGTAATGGCAATCATAAAGTAGTAGAAAGAGGAAGTCTTATACCAAATAATGAAAACTATATAGCAATGAGAACTGTCAATTTTAGATGCTCCTGGATTTACCATGAGTTTATAGCCCCCCAAAAACCTCCATATATTGAAAATATCATAAGTGGCAAATGCATTTTATATGCCCAAATCATGGCTTATAATAACCTATCTCCCACGTGCTCAGAATGCTTACATTAACCTACAGTTGGGCAAAATCATCTCTCACTAAAATTATTTCACAACAAAGTGCTGAATATCTCATGTAATTTGTTAAATAATGTATAAGAAAGGAAAAACCAAATGGTTGTTGTATATTTTGCACTCTCTTAAAGTAGAAAAATAATAGGCTGAAACATTGTAGGTCAGGGTTCTTCTATATTACTTCACTCCATACCAGATTATCTTCACAAACCTTATGTTGAACTGAGGAGGATAGTCACAAAAGGATGCAATATGATTACACTCATAAAATATGAAAAGTCAAAACTTAATCTGTGGTGTTAGATGTTTATCTAACCTGGAAGAGTGTATAGAAGCAGAACTGAGGAGGCTCATGGGGAGGGACAATGTTGGTTTTTAATCTGAATTCTAGTCATTGTGTCTTTCATTTTATGAAA
Organism: Marmota flaviventris; assembly: GCF_047511675.1. Classification (NCBI taxonomy): domain Eukaryota; kingdom Metazoa; phylum Chordata; class Mammalia; order Rodentia; family Sciuridae; genus Marmota; species Marmota flaviventris. Next base: position 26,301,714 of record NC_092504.1, read on the forward strand.
ATTTATTCAAGGATACTCATTTTGCTATGTATGTTATATGATAATACAAAATACTTTTCAAAAAAGAAAAATAAGTTTTATATCGTGCTTTTAGTTTAGAGACAGCTAAAATTCTGTCACCTTAACAAATTTATACATGTGAAAAAAAAAAAAAAAGGACTGATAGTGGTAGAATGGCAAAAAAAATAGAAATCACTGAAGATAGTAACTACCAAACCATTAACAAAATCACTTTCAGGAAAATTCACAACAAGAACTGAAGCAAAATTTTAGCAGTTTAACTGAATTAAAGAAAAATTTTTGAATGTTTCATTTAATAGAATTTTATTATGCTATTAAAAAGAATGGCATTATATTGCAGATTTATTTATCAATTGTCATTCATTCAGTTACCCAGCTAGGTGGGTGTGCTTTATTCTATATTCCTGTTTTAAACTGTCTATTAAGCTATTGATTTATTCTCTTTCCCTTTTCTTGTGTGTGTAGGGGACATTTTGATGTCAAATTATACTTTATTAAAATTTGATCTTATAAAAAATGCCGTAATACATTGAATGGGGATAGCCTAAATTATTTCATCCAGGTCATGGTCAAAGAGTTTCAATCATATTTTCCTCAGGACATATTCCCTGTGGTGACAGTAATTGGAGAGTTCAGCTTGGACTGTAAAACCTTTCTTCCTACTCTAATCCTTCGCACGTGGCATTCACACAAAGGCTTCAGTTTTCAGAAACAGCCACTCTTTGTGGAGACTAGTGCAGTTTGTGTGCTTCTCTCTTCCAGGTTCACTTCATCCTTGCTGTGTTTGATCAAAAATCATCTCGCTTTCAAAATGCCTCAGGCAAGGTGCTTCTGACAGTCACTGTTGTTTTCCTAAAGCTTCTCAGTTCCTCTCCTTCTTTTGAAGCCACAACTTCTTGTGCCTGGGAAGTAAGGTACTTTAGTCTGCCCTCTCCTTTTGGTCCTCTTTCATTCAGCCTAGTCGCACAGCTGATGGAATGTCACATTTACCATCCTGAAGAGTGTCAGTATGCTTTTGTCCCTTTTCCAACCTTAAGAGGCAAGACTTGCTTATCCAGTGAGACATGCTGGGATACACACAGCAGCAGAGAGTTAAGTCCTGGGCAGGATCAGAAAGCAGGGTGCACCTGCCTTACTCCTGGGTAGGCATTTGGAAGACTTCACTGCTGCTAGGAAAGGAGATTCTAGAGGAGCAACCAACATCTGGTAAAAACCTAATTCACACAAGACTCCTCTGCAAGGTGTGCACCACAAAAAGGAACTCTGTGGTGGTCCTTAAACACCAGGAGAAGAGGGGGATTCTCTCCTTCTCAGCTAGAGCCAAGCCTAAGTTTAATGTTAGTGTTTGATTTCAAAGTGAATATTCTATTTAACATATATAGAGTGATCACAGGGCACAAAGCACTGTTACTGTTAACACTTTATATAATCGATTTTATTGAATCCTGTGATAAAATTTGAATTGTAAAATCTTATTTTGTCCATTTTACAGATATGAAAACCAAAGCAAAAAAGAAAAAGAAAAAGACATTATATGCCCCCAAATTACACAAACTGTAACTTTTGAAGCTGGGCTGCCAAATCGGACTCTACAGTCTGAATGCTTGGACTAGATGTGCCCAAGGAGATGAAGGAGAAAGATGCATATCAATGTTTCACCCTTGTGAAATGAGCTGTGAAACTCCTAAGAAAATGTAGTCATCCCTTGCTGTGGGTATGCATCTCCTGCAGATCCCCAAACCTGTGAAGATCAAATCCCTTGAGTAAAATGGCATTGTATTTGCATAAACCTGTACAGATCCTCTTTCATAATATTTTGAGACTACTTGTAATACCTAATACGATGTAAATACTGTATAAATAGTTGTCATAAGCTATTGCTTAGGAAATAATGACAAGAATAAAAGTTGGTCTATGTTCAGTACAGACACAATTTTTTAAATGATTATTTATGATTTACAGTTTGTTGAATCAATGGATACTAGATTCACAGATGGTGGGAGTATCACTCTTATACTGGAAACTTAAACAAAAATTCCCCACTATTAACTTTCCAAGTGTTACTGCAACAAAGTACCATAGGGTAAGTAAGGTTCAAAAACTTGGCCAACATTCCAGAAATTAATAAGTAAACTCAGGATTAGAACCCAGGCAGTCTGGCTCCAGTGCCCTGTATCTCAGGTTCCTGTAACGGCTACAAACAATAACTTCACACTGAGTCATTCAAAAAACAGAAGTTTATTATCTCACAGTATTAAAAACTGGAATCCAAAACCATGGTGTGGGTAGGATCATTCACCCTCTGAAACCCTTAGGGAATTCTTCCTCTCTTCCTAGGTCTGGTGGTTTTCCATCCATCCTCAGCCTTCCTTGGATTGAAGCTATGGAAGTCCATCAACACCTTTGCTGTAATATGGCTTTGACTATTTGTGTCTGTCATCAGATGACCATCTTATTTATAAGGACATTGATTACATTTGATTAGGGGCTCATGCTATTGTAGTATGACCTCATCTTACCTAATTACATCTGCAATGACTTTATTTCCAAATAAAGTCTCATTCTGAACTATTGGGAATTAGGAATTCAACATTATCTATTTGATGTTGAGAGGAGAACACTATTCAACTCATAACATTCTCCTGTACCTAAATGCAAGTCTTTTAGGATATATCAATCTTTTCTTTGTTACTGCATCTCTGTTCATGTCTTATCTGCCTATTAGCATTTGAGATATAAACAGATTCATACTTCCAACATGTTATATTGTTACCCTTTGCCTGTATTTTGTGTTTTATCATGGAAACTTGTATAATTAGTATATTATTGAATGAATAGGTGAATAATTTGGATGCATGCCTGTATTAGGTATATAATTCTGAATAGCAATCTACTCATCCTTAGCAGTTTAAAACACATTTACTGTCTCACAGATTCTCCAGAAAAGAAATCCAAATGAGTCTAAGTTAGATCAGATCTTTCAATATAATATTATATCAAATTTACTATGCAACTATCTATAAATATGAGCCTCAGCAACATGATTAAGATTTTGAAGAAAGATAAAGTTGATTTTTAAGTGTGGTAGCATACAAAATGTACTCTGAGATCCATTATACACAAATTTGATTTAGTTAGCATTTAACAAAACACTGTAAGGGATGTCAAGTAGGTAAAATACTGTCTCTCTTTTTATGGAATTTAGAGTTTCATGGCAAGAGGGAAGCACATGAAAAGGAAAGAAATAATTAAAGTAATAAAATGCCAATAGTCATCATAATTAATCATAATAGGCGTCTTGAGAATCCCATTGTGCTAACCTTTCCAGTTCACTTATCCCAGTAAGGTTTTTATTTGGCAAACATTTTAGTTGCAGAAGACACGATATTTAAATTCCTAAACATCAAAGACTTCTCTGAATATCTTTTAACTCTCAGTCCATTTTATAACATTTTGTGTCACTTCAATTGCTGTTTCAGATTATTATTACATGATAGATGTTTTATAATATTAAATGAAAGTGGTATCATGTATCATTTCATGTGTCTGTACCTAAGAATCATATTCTTACTGGAACCTGCTTCAATAAATACTTTATAGATAAAATGAAGAAAAAAAATATATATTCCTGACATATTTACTCTTTTCTAGCCTTAACTTTCTATTCCTATTTAATATTTTAATTATAGAAGTGGAATTTAAGAGATTCTAGATTTCCCAGTGCATGGTCTTTCAACGTATTTTTTGAGCACCTATTAACACGTCCTAGATTCTTGTTGGCAATAATCAAGACAAATTTTCCCCTTTTATGGATTATATAGCTTATTGAAGAAATCAGGCAAACAAAATAACAACAAGCAACAGGGAAAAAGGCCAATGGATAAAACAAATACTTTAAGTGAAAAGCCCCAGAAAGTTTGTACATTTAAGGAACTCAGTGAGTTCTGTGGAAACTCTTCAGGAATATGGGGATAAGTGACTTCACCTTTACCTAGCACAGGAACTCTCACTGCTGCCATAGTGAAATTAGACTCCCTTTATTCTAGTGTTTTTTTTCAGGGAGGAATCATGGTATATATGTTTATAGAAATCATTTTACTAGCTGGGTGGGGTGACTCATGCCTGCAATCCCAGCAACTCTGAAGGCCTTAAGAGGATCACAATTTCAAGACTAGTCTCAGCTACTTAATGAGGCCCTAAGCAATTTAGTGAGGTCCTGTCTCAAAAGAAAAAAAAAGTCAAAAGGGCTTGGATATATAGCTCATTGGTAAAGCATCTCTGGCTTAAATTTTCAGGACTTTTCCCTCTCCCCTCCCCTCCAAATAAAGAGATCATGTTCTAAAAAAACATAAAAGAGAAATAGTTGATAGACATATTTTTGGGTCCAATTATAAAGAAAGTCATTCACCTAACAAATTATTGTAATAGCTAGAATTTATAGAACAGCTTACTGTATGCCGTATTACAGTGTGAGTATATTGTAAGGATTGTTTAATACTGTTATTTATTTTATTAAATATATATTTTTTCATCCTGGTTTATAGATGAGACCACTGAGATTTATATAGGTCAAAAAGCTTGCCTTTTATCATACAAGACATTGCATGTGGCTAAAATCCTGCATAGTTTGAAACTATTATCTTCTTTGTTAAATACTATGCTTTGCAAAATAGAATGTGGTTAAATTTTCCTGATATTCATAAGCTCAATTCTATTAAATTTGTATAGAGAACTAAACTGAAAGATAAATATCAGCTAGGACAATAGTAGTTATTATACAAAATAGTCAAGACAAAGCTAAAAACCTAGGTAATTTTATCAAGCTTGTTGGTACCTAGAATAGGAACCTAGAATTTGAATTTGTGTAGTCTCCATTATCTTTGCCTGCTCCCAACTTTCTACTTTCTGCTTTATGAATGTCATTTTATTGTCAAAGAGCATATTTTTGGAAAATATCTTTTATAAAACTATTTGGTTTTCTCAAATGAAAAAAATAAAATAGCAAATTAAAAAAAAATCTAAACAGATCATCCAATGATCAATAACAAAAAATGTAGCTCATCAAACAGAAATCTATATTCAAAGCATAAAGTGGACCAGTTACAAACATGCACACATGTATACACACTCATCAGTTTTAAATGATAAGTTAGGACAAAAAAAATGAGAAATTGTTAGTTATTCATCAAGTTTTGGCGACTTGGGCCCAATAATTGCAAAATTTATATTTTAATTCTAGATTATTACTCGGGATAGCAGTTTGACTTCCAACAAAAATAACATAGTAGGTTGGCTTTCAGAGTTGGTTTTATGGGATATTGACTGCAATTTTTTAGTCAAAATTCAATTTTTTATATGGTCCTACTTCTCTGTCTACACAGTCTTACAACTACTTGATGGGTGTGGAAGAGAAAGTGAGGAACAACGAGAGACAGGTAAGTGAGAAATGACAGATGGAGACCAGACAGAGACACATAAGAGTTTATTTGTCAGAACTAACAAATAAAGGCATCTCTCTATGGTGGAGAGAAGCAAAATAGGCTTGGGTCTGGGACTTTTATGAGGCAGGCTCTAGAATCAGAGCAGGGAGGGTCCTAATGTGTGTGGTTAGGGATTGGGCTGGTATGAAGGAGTGGTGAGCCTTTCTCAGAAATGCCCTAGGGCAGGAAAGGGAAACTTTTTCCTTAAAATTCAGGCTATCCATTCAGGTGCTAAGCAAGGAACTTATAAGTGTTCTTTCTTTTCAATTAAAAATGAAGAAATTATACTAAAAGTTTGCATATTACCATGCAGAAAATTAAAGGTAGATTTGAAAGTTGATTGTTTTTTTTTTTTAAATGTGTGCAGCTGCATCTATAATATCTATGTTGTATTCAGGTAATGGCTGTCTTTTGAATCTAGAAATTACTATCTTTTCACAAATAAAAACCTCGAACTTTTGCCAATAGAAGTGCTTATAATGGTAAGAGTGTATTTCTCCTGTTAATAGTAAAGTTTGAATCTTTCAGTTTTCTATTTGCATTTTTCTACCTTTGCAGATTATAGGAGTTCACTAGGAGACAACTGCCAAAAAAGAAAGAGGGATGCATAATTGGATTTAACTGGTCCACTGAAATGAAAGGTATTGTATTCCCAGAGGCTCTCTGGAAAGTTGCAAAATTCTAGGCTTTATGAGCCTTGATTGCTGTAATTAACATATGTGAAGTCTTGCAAGTGTCTTCAGCAGCAAGTGTGTCAAGTGAAAACTACCTTTAAGCTGCTTTTAAGCAGAAGGAAGATGTGATTCCTCACTATTATCAAGGTCATGGGTTAGAACATAATAGTTAACATGAGATTAGCTTTTTATGAAATGTGGATACTTGACTGTGAAAGGATGAAAACTATGTATTCTTTCTAAGAGTTACTTTGTTACTTCTCTCAGGAAATAGATATACATGATGCAAAAATTGGTCTTAATAAAAATATTAAAGAAAATGCATCATTCATAAGGAATTCACTGCCATGTCTCTGGGAAATTCGGAATTGTGGAATTAAGACCTTTTTGTCCACATGTGCACTAGATACAGGTAATTTACCTTGTGAAAGAAAGCAAGAGGAACTGGGGAAAATACTTTTTTGATTTAGGAGTCAACAGGCTTGGGCTATAGTAATTCTCTGACACCATCTGCATAAGCTCAGTCTCCCTGTTTGTAAATAAAGCAATTATGTTTGATCAGTTTAAATGCTCTTAAAGGTTTCTAGAGATTCATATTCTTAAAGCAATCATAAGTCTTAAAATTCTTTTAGAATATTGAAGATTCTTTCTTCTAGTGAAATCATGATTCCATAGTATCTATTGTCTTTTCTTTTGGTAGTCATATTAATAAGAATTGGACCAATGAAAGATAAAATAAAATAATATAAAAGAAAATCTCTTTCCCCCTAAATTAAGCTCTAGTTATTTGCTACATGTAAGTAGTATAACATAATAAATATATTTATGTGTATAATTATTTTAAGAAAAACATGGTATAATTATTGTAAGCAAAACACCAATAACCAGGATGGAAGTAGACCTCAAAGGGATCAGCAAGCTTTCCTTTATTCTGCAGCAGAGTCAATCAATCAGTATAGAAAGGGCTTATTTTCTTCACACAAAAATGGGCACTGGTTACAGAAGGAGTCAGAATTTTCTACTTTACAATGAGTGTGGCTTAATTATTGGAAACTGAAGCAGGACATGTTGGTTTGGACAGTCAGGAAAGAAGCTTTAGAAAGCCTGACACTCACTGTCACTGGAAAAAGCTCAGAACTCAGTATTCACTCCCTTTCTCCCCACCCCCCATGGTGCTAGGGATTGAACCCAGGGCCTATGTGTGATAGGCAAGCACCCTACCACCTGAGCTAAATCCCCAGTCTTTCACCTTCCTTTCTCTGGGACCTATTGTTACCCAGAGCTTCACTATTTGCTTTTCTCCTTCTAGGATTCATCAGTAATGAGAAAGGGTAAAAGTCCAACTTTAGAACCCCTTGTGGTTGGGAGGGGGTGAATGAAACCAGGAAGGGATGAAAATTACCTTTTCCCCTAGAGGCCCATTGTTACTGGGAAAGGATTAACTCAGAGAGGTTTGATGTTTGGCTAATTTCCCTCCCTCTCCAAGCCACACCATGTTTGAGTTTTATCCAGGGACTGTCTTGTAGGAATATTATTTTCCATAACCCTTCAAGTATAACATTTATAAGCAATATCATACTCATTATAAAATCGCATATCAAACCCAAAAATAAGTTCAGAAAATAAAAAATGTCAAGACGAAAATATTTATATTTTTTGATGAATGGAACATAGTAAAGAAAAGACAGTATAAGAGTAATTTGTTCTTTTTGTAGATATTTAAAATTTAGGGCCTTTTTGAAAGGAATGGATTTCAATGCTTGAAACAAATGCAATTACAATAACTGAACCTTTTGTTGCTGAGTAGTATGTCATATATTCCATTGTGTGGATGTATCACAGTGTGTGTATCAGTTCTTTTAGGACATCAGCTATGCTTCCAATATTTGATTGATAGGCTTAAAGCTGCTAAATATTCTTATCCACTCATTCTTTAGAGCAATGTTTAGGTACATATATTCTTTAACTTTTTTTAAAACAAATCTATTCTTTAAGAATTACAATATATGTCTTAAATTAGAGTCTATCTTCAAATAGTAGTATCTTGCTTCAAGTATTCTGAAAGAATTTCACAGCAGCATTCACAAATTCCCTTCCTCCACCTTGCCTTATTGCTTCACTTTTACATATGTTAAGACACATAGTGTATTAATACTACTTTTTTGCATTAGGCAATTATTTTTTAAAATTTTAAATTGTCTTAAAACCACAATTTATTCCATTTCAAGGCTTTTTGGTGTCTTTCTGAATAGTTTTATATTTATCCTTCTTTCTAGTTGAGAAACTAAGTATAAAACTTTAATTCACCGAGTTTTTGTTGTGTTGAGAATGTCTTTCATTTTTTAAAGATGTTTTTGCTTAGTATAAAATTATTGGGTGACAGGTTTGTTTTCTTCCAGTAGTTTAAAGGTGTTATTCTACTGCCTTCTGCATAATTGCTGATAACATGCCAGCCATGCATAGTTTTTATCTTTGTTTCTCTGTATATGTTTTTCTCACTCACTTGTTGCTCTCAATACTTTTTTTTTTTTCCCCCAGGAGTTTAAGTATGCCTAGAGACAATTAATTTTTTAAGTTTTATCATAATTATGTGGTATTCTCTGAGCTTCTTATTGTCTGCCATTAACTTTAAAACTATCATTATTTGTTCAACTATTTCCTCTGTGTTATTATCCTTCTCTTCTCTATGGAGGATTTCAATTATGCATACATTAGAATGTTTGAAGTAGTTCCACCTCTATTAAATAGTACTATCTTTTTTCTTTTATTTTTGTCTGCATTTCAGTTTGATCTGTCTTTAAGCTCAATGATTCTTTTCTCAGTGACATTGAGTCCTCTACTGAGCTGTTGGACTTTTTTTTTTTTAATTTCTGTTATGTGCTTTCCTCTTTCTTGTTGTCCTGAAGCAATTCAGACTAAACCAGTATTAGTATTTGAATATTAATTTTGGCCCCAAACAACCTGCATACATGGAGAATTTGCACCCTGGATTAGAACAAATTCCAATATATCTTAAAGGTGACCTTTATAACTAAGGCAGTCACAGCAGTTGAGTTACAACCAATCACAGCTGTCAACTTACCAGAGTTTGTCCACAGAAGGAAAGTGCTAATTGTTTTTATAAATGTTGTCTCTGTATGTTACTTTCTTTTCTCTTCTTATAAATATAACTTGTGTTAAGATGTGTAACTTCTTAAAATATTTTCCTTGCTCAAGTAACCTTTGCTAAATTGAACTGGTTTCAGCTTTTCTTTTTACAATTTGAACCCCTCTTTTAAATTCCATAATTTTACTTAAATGATCAATCTGATCTTGTAATTGTTCCATTCCTCCATTAGAGCTTTCAATGTATTAATTATATTTATTTTAAACTTCTCCTCAAATAATTCCAGTATATATGCTATACCAGATCTAATTCTGATGACTATTTCTGATAAATTTTAACCACCACAGAGAAATGATAGTTACCCTTCCTCCTGTTCACATGTTAAGTTTTTTTTTTTTTTTTTATACTGAAAGAAGATAGATTAAGAGAACAGTCTCATGTCATCCCTGATTTCATGTTTACACCAAAATTAAAATGTCTCAGGATATATCTCAGTCTTTTCTACAAATGCTTATTGGTATCAGTAGAGAACAATCCTAACAAGTATAGAAACTCCCAGCTGCTGTAGAGTCTACAGGTTTCCAAGGCTCTCGTCGTCTTCCTGCATTTGACATTTGTAAAATTATCAACTCTTCTGGCTGAGCTTGTCATTGCCATCCAGTTGTGTCTACCTCAGGTGATATAGTACTCATATCTTCTTTTTTCCTGCAGTCAAGGTTTCTTGGGACTATGATTTATTCTTCATGTACAGCTCACTTTGGGTGCCCTAGAAGTTAGCACTTGGATATTTGTTGAGAGCCACAACCGAAGGGGCCCCAGAAAACTTCCAGCTGCCAGTTGATGATTGGCTCACAGCGGCCCCAGCAACTTCTAGCTGCCAACTGATTGGCTCCTCTGCGGTGATGCTCATTGGGCTGTTTCCCTGCCCTTTCAGACCATGGAGCTGCTCATTGGGGGACTTTTTTGGCTCCGCCCACGCGACCCAGCCAATCAGCCTCAAGAGCAGGAGGAGTTGGGGAGGTGGAGAGGCTTGTGGGAAGCCGGTGGTGGCAGTTGGGCTCTGAAGGTTTTTCCTGAGGAGCTGTTTTGTTTGGCGTGTGTGGTTCTAAAAATAAAGTTTGTTTCTTTTGACAAGTGGCTCCTGAATTGTGCCCAGCCAGACTGCAGCATTTGGTGGGCCGCACGGGGAACAACTGAGGGTAAGTGATAAGGTAAACTGCTGGCCCCTGAGGGCAGGGCGAGAGGATGGGTAGCCATTTTAAGATTCTTCTTTTGTTTTGTTTTGCTTTGTTTTAAGTTGCCTGTCCCTGGAGGTGAGAGAGACGGAAGAAAAACTGCTCACATCTGAGGAAAAACTATTTACGTCTGAGGAACAGATAGGGAGAAAGGACTGATGGACATTTCAGGAGGATAGAAAGGCTATAATGATTTTGTGTTGTTCCACTTTTGTTTCATTCTGTCTCGGTTTTGTTTGGCGTCATCTTGATGGGTTGTATTATAGTAGAAATATGGGATCAGAAATTAGTAAAAAACAAACAGAAAGAGTGTTAAGTAAATTGTTAGAGGAAGGAGGCATCCCAGTAAAATCAAGAGCAGTCAGGGCATACGTTGATACAATACAAAAATGTAGCCCATGGCTTTTTAAAGAGGAGTTGTTAAATATATCACAATGGAACCATCATGGTGAAGATTTAAAAAGAAGAGAAAAGAAAAGCCCAGGAACTCTGGCAGTTGGCACATTGACATTGTGGGCGTTGGTATCTGGTTTGCTTAGTCCAAAGCCTTCAGTTCAGACAAAGGTAGAGAAAGGAGAAGACATATTGATTCAAGCAAAAGAGAAGGTCTCTCAAGTTCGTCAGAAAGAGGAAAAGATTCATGTAAAAGAGAAGGTCTTTCGAGCTAGTCAGATAGAGGAAGAAAGCTTAGAGCAGAAAAAGCCATCAGGGGAAAAGTTACAACAGGAGACTGCTACTAACACCTTTTTGTCACCAGAGGGCATAAGTGTCCAACCAACAGCACCACCTCTACAGGAGACTGGTACTAACACCTTTCTATCACCAGAGGGCATAAGTGTCCAACCAACAGTACCACCTCCATATGCTGGGAGGCTCCCAACCCCTGCAGTTGATAGTTGGGATCCTGAGACAGGATCTCAAATATTAACATGCCCTGTATTTAAGGCAGGAGATGCTTTAAATTTCAAAACAGTGAAGCAGCTAAAAGAGGCTGTAACAACCTATGGTCCTCAAGCACCCTTCACTGTAAGGTTGGTCGAATCCATTAACAACTTGAACATGATGCCAGCAGATTGGGTTAATATGTGTAAAGCTGTGCTAAATGGAGAACAATAGCTATTATGGAAGGTTGCCAATGAGGAATTTTGCAAGGAGACGGCTAGGCGATATGCAGCAGCTGGTTATCCTCAGAGAAATCTAGATATGTTGTTAGGAAAGGGACCTTATGAGGATCAGCAGCAACAAATTGCATATGATCCTGGTGTATACGCACAAATTGATGCAGAGGCGGTTAGGGCATGGAAGACTTTACAAGGACATGGAGGTTTGCAAGGTCAATTATCTAAGGTAATACAAGGAGCTAATGAATGTTACGCTGAATGTGTAGATAGGCTTATTCAAACAGCTACCAGAGTTTTTGGGAATACAGAACAAGCAATGCTATTAATAAAACAACTGGCTTATGAGCAAGCGAATCGTTGGTGCAGAGAATCATTAGGCCATGGAAACATGAAGATTTAAACACATACATTAAATTGTGTAGAGACCTTAATGAACAAGAGCAAGTCGTGGCAGGTGCAGTAAAATAGGCTTTAGATGCCAGAGACATTAATGAACAAGGGCAAATCGTGGCAGCTGCAGTAAAACAGGCTTTAGATGCCAGGCCAAGAACATGCTACAATTGTGAACAAATAGGACATTTTAAAAGGAATTGCCCCATAAGAGGGGGGTTTAACAAAACTAGGTATCAAAGGAGCAGAATACCGGGTATTTACCCAAGATGGCATAGAGGGAAACATTGGGCTAATGAATGCAGTTCTAAAACCACCATAGAGGGTACTCCATTATCAAAAAACAAACAAGGACCAGGTGTTTATCCACGATATCGTGGAGAAAGGCATCGGGCTCTGTTGCCAAAAAATGGACAGGGGGGCCCAATGCTCTGGGGCCCAAAACCACAAATATACGGAGCACTGGAGGAACCCAGCAAGCCCATCAGGGTAGTGCCTAGGACACATTGTCCATCAGATCCCTCATCAGACAAACCAGAGGGAGCGCAGGGTTGGACATCTGCGTCTCCGCCAGAACAGTACTAACTCCATAGATGGGAGTTCCAATAATTCCCACAGGGGTAAAAGGACCTCTTCCCAAAGAACAGTAGGCTTATTTATTATTGGGACACAGCTCTTCTACTCTAAAAGGACTTATAATAAGTCCTGGGGTAATTGATCCCGATTATGAAGGTGAAATAAAAATTATAGCCAGTTCTCCAAAGGGTATATCAGTAATTTCACCAGGAGATGGAATAGCACAGTTACTAATAATCCCCAGCCTACATGATAAATTTTCCAGTCGTACTGTAGAAAGAGGTTCCAAGGGATTAGGCTCCACAGGTGTAGATTGGGCTATGCTTTCTTTAAATTTAGATTCTCTCCCCATGCTAAAACTAAATATTCAAGGACATGAATTTAATGGACTACTGGATACAGGCGCAGACCTTAGCATCATCTCTCATCAAGAATGGCCAAAACATTGGCCATTACAACAAGCCACTGAAACGCTTCGAGGCCTAGGAGTGGCGACTAATCCCCATAGAAGTGCAATGGTATTAGATTGGAAGGATCCTGAAGGATGTGAAGGAACTATACAGCCATATATATTGGATCATCTTCCCGTAAATTTATGGGGACGAGATGTCCTAGATCAATTAGGTTTGACATTAACAAATAACATCAATCAAAATGCACCCACTATTATGGCTAGACAAGGTTTTAGGAAAGGAAAAAGATTAGAAAAACAAGAACAAGGTATAGCAGCACCAATACAGATAGATCAAGGAACAGACAGACATGGATTGGATTTTCAGAAAGGGCCACTGAGACAATAAAAATTACTTGGAAATCAGAAAGACCAGTATGGGTTCCTCAGTGGCCCCTGACTAAAGAAAAGATACAAGCAGCCCATGACCTGGTCAAACAACAATTAACAGAAGGACATATACAACCTTCTGTATCTCCCCATAATACTCCCATTTTTGTCATCAAAAAGAAATCTGGTAAATGGAGATTATTGCAAGATTTAAGAGCCATTAATAATGAGATGGTTATTATGGGACCTGCTCATTCGGGGATTCCTCAATTGTCTGCTTTGCCAAAAACCTGGTATGTTTTAGTTATAGATATTAAAGATTGTTTTTTTTTTTTTCAATTCCAATTCATCCTGAGGATAGTCCACGTTTTGCATTTACTATCCCTGCACTGAATCATGAAGATCCTGATCAGAGATATGAATGGAAAGTACTCCCTCAAGGGATGGCTAACAGCCCAACTATGTGTCAAATTTATGTTAACAAAGTAATCCAGCCACTTAGAAATCAAAATCCTGAACTACAAATATTTCACTATATGGATGATGTATTATTAGCACACAAAGATAAAAACACATTGCTACAATGTTATGCCACACTTATTAAAAAATTATAATCTAGAGATAGCAATAGATAAAATACAATTAAATTTTCCAATTAATTATTTAGGAGTTCTATTATCCTCAACCATGGTCCATCCACCAAAAATTCAAATACGAGTAGATCAACTCAAATCACTTAATGACTTTCAAAAGTTATTAGGAGACATAAATTGGATAAGGCCTTATCTAGGTATACCAACAGGAGAGTTGGGACCTTTATTTGATATCCTAAAAGGTCCATCAGATCCAAATTCACCCCAAATGTTAACGTGCAAAGCAAGAAAGGCATTAAAAATCATTGAAACATATATGGAAAATATGCATTTTGATAGAATTGATATAAGTTTGCCTTTATTATTTATTGCACTACCAACAAAAAATATTCCTACAGGAGTATTCTGGCAAGAAGGTCCATTATGATGGATACATTTATCTTATTCTCCTAACACTATTCTTACTAGGTATTCTGAGGCTGTAGGACAATTAATACTCAAAGGAATAAAAGCAGCAAAGGGAGTGTTTGGAATTTCTCCCAAAAAAATTATTACTCCATATACTATGAATCAAATTGATAAGTTAGCTAATGAGTTAAATACTTGGGAAATAATCATGTGCAAATCTAATGTTTCATTTGATAACCACTTACCATCTAATCCTTTATTGTCTTTTTGGTCATTGCATCCTGTAATTTTTCCAAAAATGACAAGAAAAACACCTATCATGAATGCTCCAAATATATTCACTGATGGGTCAAATAATGGTACAGCAGCAAGAGTTACACCTGATCAAACTTTTACATTTTTAGTACCCAAACAATCAGCTCAAAAGGTAGAGCTTAATGCAGTATTACAAGCTTTTGTGATGTTTAAAGATTCTGTATTTGATTTATTGTCCGATAGTCAGTATATAGTTAATGCTATAGTATCCCTTGAAGAAGCTGGTAGGATTTCCCCTTCCTCTACTGTTTTCTCTTTGCTTTCCACGATACAAAGTCTAATCTTGGACAGAAAAGATCCGTTCTTTATAGGACATATCAGGGCACATACAGGATTGCCTGGAGCCCTTAGTTTGGGCAATGATTTAGCAGATAAAACTACACATGACATACATATTTTCTCTACACTAGAAGAAGCTACGAATTTTCATAAAAAGTTCCATTTAAATGCTAATACTTTACAAAAGCATTTTAAAATAACTAAGGAACAAGCTAGACAAATAATAAAACAATGTCAAAATTGTGTGACATTTTTACCACAAGTTAATCTTGGAGTCAATCCTAGAGGATTGATACCTAACCATATTTGGCAGATGGACATCACACACTTGCCAGAATTTGGAAAATTAAAATATTTGCATGTTACAGTTGATACTTCTTCTGGATTTTTGATGGGCTCCCTTCATGCCGGAGAAAAAACTAAAGATATTATAGCTCATTGCTTACAAAATTTTGCCACTGTGGGCGTTCCAAAACAGTTAAAAACAGATAATGCCCCCTGGTTATACTTCTACCTCTTTTAAACAATTTTGCTCAACATTTGGCATTACTCATATAACAGGAATCCCATACAATCCACAGGGACAAGGCATAGTTGAAAGAGCTCAACAAACTATTAAAATGTACTTATTAAAGCAAAAAGAAGGAATTGGGAAGGGGTATATATTCCCCAAAGATAAACTTAAAATAACCCCTTTTACTCTAAACTTTTTAAATTTGGATTCATCAGTTCTTAGTGCTGTGGAAAGGCATATGTGTCCAAAAAATGTACATAAGCCCAAGGTACTTTGGAAGGATATTCTAACAGGACAATGGAAAGGTCCTGATCCAGTAATTGTCTGGAGTCGGGGGTCTGTTTGTGTGTTTCCACAGGGAGAACAGCAGCCGATTTGGATTCCAGAGATATTAACTAAAGTGATTTCTACAGACCAAAAATAAGAGGATTTGGCTCAAATCCATTAACAGCTGATATCCAGAACTCCAGTTTGGCTACCCTCACATCTGCGACAGAAACAGGATGTTTTTTTCAATATCTATTTTATTATTGCCCTTTCCCACATCATGAAGTTCTATTTTATTTTTTGAGCTCATACAGACCTAGGTTAATGTTTTGCTGATCAGTTCTATTTTTTGACTATAGAGTTTTTAAACATTGCAATGGAGATTTCACCTGTAAAAAGTTATAAGGCCTTCACTATTATGTTATGTGTTGTGTGCACACTTGTGTTTTATGTTGTAAGTTTGTATGTATGTATGTCCATATATCATATATGATGAGCGCTCATGAAAAAATGGATCCAAATATTTTTTTATTCACATGATTTAAATGGTTTAATTTAAATTGGGTAAACAACTGTTGAGGATTGTTTTAATATGTGAACAAAAAAGGAGGTTAACAGATCTGTTTGTTTACTTTCACCTTTCCTTTTCATTATATTTAATAATTCTGTTCAAGATAATGTAAATTGTTAAGAAAATTGTTTTCTTTTAGTGCCTTCTGGAATGTTACATAATTTTTTCTTTAACCATTATTGCCAGAATTCCTATCTTCATCCCAGTGCTGGTGAAGACAAAGATAAAACCAATCTACAGCTTCTGCAATAGCCATCACTGAACTGCTTGCAGAACTTGCCTGGACTATGTATCACTTGTATGCATTGTGAACTCACCTGTATGCATTGTGAACTATCTGTTGGTGCAGCAACTTGTGGTAGTGTTGGGGTATTTTTGCTGATGATGTCATCGGTGGTACAATTTTTCCAAAAGGAGCCCTCAATTGGCTTGGTGTATCTTCCTCCCTTCTGCTTGTTATGGTCATTCAGCTAAAATTTGGGGGCCAACAGAGGTGAGGCAAAGAACCTCACCCCCCCCCCCCCCCGCTGGTACAAAGACCTATCCACAGGTGTGGCTGTATACTGGACCAGTAGTCAGTGACGGGTAAGATCCAATTGCAATGGTACCAACCTAAGACAGGAGGCTGACGCCTTGAGGTCAGTTTATCCAATAACGGGTAAGGACCATATGTACTATTGGACAACCTAAGGCAGGCAGGGTCCCTAAGCCACATGCTTGTTGTTTAAACAGAGAGGGGGAGTTGTTGAGAGCCACAGCCGAAGGGGCCCCAGCAAACTTCCAGCTGCCAGCAAACTTCCAGGTGCCCTAGAAGTCAGCACTTGGATATTAGTCATAGGTTGCTTCTAGATCTCTACATCTTGGGATGGATGTTAAATATCATGAGATTTCAAAGATAAACTAAGTAACAGCAAGAACAAAAACAACAATAATAATAAATATCCAGACTTACATGGTGAGTGCTTTTCTAAATGTTTTATCTGTATTCTCTGTTTATCAACATGGTAATAACATAGAGTAAGGAGTACTGTATCTATTTTCCAGACAAAGTGAGGAATACATACTGAGGATATTTCATTTACTCAAATTGCTACCTGAAGAGTAGAAGCTTGAGCTGAGTACTGACACATAGTCCAGAGAAATATAAGCATTAAATGTCTTTGGTTTATATTATATATAAAATCATGTAGATGCATCTAACATTTTATGATTATACTCAATAGGTATTCAGCCAACATTTTTTTTTCTTTCTGTTGTTTATTTATTTATTTGCTTCAGGTTATGGCTGAAATTTATTGTCATCTCAGGAATGTCAAAGTCCATCAAAAGCAATTCTTGGTTCTTTTTGAAAGCCTTTCCAATAAGGTTTTTTTTTTATTTTATTTTTTTTAACAAACACAGTTATATTGTTTGTGACATGTTTTATTCAGCAGCTTGAACACTTTAGTTTACAAATAGAATCTAAGTCATTATTGATTTCTTTTTCCCTTTCTTTGGGGGAAATCAACTTTGCAACCGGTGTTTATTTATAGAGGTTAATAATCAGATTGAGTGGTTAATGGGGATGTTTGCTTCTTGTGGTTACTGAGCACAGAGCTAAAGCTTCCGGCCACTCAGGAAGGCATCCAAAGTGAAAGGTGTGCTATTTCCACTTTTGAGGGAAAGAAATGAGTACACAGGCAATAAGGAAATAAATAATCAAAGAGTATTTATAGGAGTTACACTATGCAATTTTGACCTAAGATTTCCCAGAACAGCATCTCAGTCTCACACTGATGATTCATGAAGGCTTAGATTGGCCTCTTGAAACCACAAATCTGTGATACTGATATTTTTAATTTCTTTTTGTTCTGTCCTAGGCTAACCCTGTCATTGTCAAGCACCAACAGGTCACAGGAAAAGAAATGCAGGTGGGAGCATTCAATTTACCCTGAAACTATTTTCAGAGACCCCCTCTTGATCCAGCTTTGTCTTCTAATCTTGTCATGGGAAAGGACTCTCGAAATTCGCATTAGAACAGCTCAATTTTAATCTTTTGAGACACAATGGACTTTGATTAATTAATAAGCTAATGGACTCCAATCTTATTTTATTCATTTTGACAATCAATGCATGGACTTCCAACTTTGATTTGAATGGCTTTTCTCATAAATATGCCAATCTCCATGGATACTCTTCTGGTTTTAGAACAGTCTTGTTTTATAGTAACCTTCTTTAATACCTCAACTTTTTTCTTAAAATTTGGGACCATTTTCAAGAATTTTTATTCTCAAGGCAATATTTTATTACATGAAAGTTATTTACCCAAATCTAAATAATCATTTCATATACATTGTATATATATTTTTATTTAGAATAAAATGATTATTTTATAGTTTTAAGAACACTTGTATAGGAAGAAGAATTCCAAGATCATCCCAAATGATAATCATCCCTGTATAATCTCCCTCTTCTGTGAAAGGAACTTCTGAGTGCGATGAGATGTCACTTTCGTGATTACTTTAAACTATGGCATGTGCATTTTAGTTGCCCCCAAATTCATAGGTTGAAGTCTTAACCCTTTATTTGATAGCATTGGTATCATTAGGTTACAAGGGTTGTCATGAATGAGGAAGTAGTATCTCCCTAGACATCCAATCTTCTGGTACCTTTACTTGAAATTTGCTAGCTCCAGAACAATGAAAAATAAATTTCTGCTGGTTTTAAGCCACCCAATCTAAGACACTTTGCTATAGCAGCATGAGCTAAAATTGTTACCTTCTATGGCAAAAAGGGGTTTGAAAATATAATTAAAGCTCTAAACTGACCTGAAGTTAGAGATTGTCTGGATGGACCTGACTGAATCAGACAATTCTTACAAATATGCATGTGCAGATCAAAAGTGAAGGAACTTAGAAATTCAAAGCACAAGAATTGATTTGAAGTGCCATTGCTGGCTTGAAGGTTGAATGAAGGTTGAATGTGCCACATGAGGATACATGACAGGATATATGAGGGCAACCTCCAACAGTTGAGTCATCCCTAATGTGTAGTAAGCAGGGAAATGAAAAATGCACATTCTCCAACTTCAAGGAATTCAATTCTGCTTACATGATAAGTTCGGATTTGGAATTTCTCTTAAACCTTCATACAAGAACTCAACCTGACTGACAGCTTCATTTCACTGGAAAGATACCATGAGCAGAAAATGTTGCCATGCTATCTTGGACTTCTGACCTTCAGAATTGTGAGCCAATAAATAGATATTATTTTAACTTGGTAAATTTATGATAAGTTATTTTATGACAAAAACATCTACTCTTCTTCTGGTATATTGAAAAGTCATTTATCGCATTCTCTTCTCACCACTAATGATATTTATATCCTTGTTACTTGGGAATTTTAAATAAAAATTATCCATTAAAAGAAATTAGCAAAATAGCTTTCATATAAGTCATAAATTTACCTCACAGGATAAGAATCTCTTTGGCATTTAAAGACCTTTATATTTCTCATAATTTAATAATTATGTTTATCTCATACATTGTATTCTATAAGGATTAAAAGTAAATAGAAAGGATATAACATGAAGTAAAAAAAACTAAAAATAAGAAAACTCTTAGGTAAGAAATAGTATACAAATTTGTAAGACAATATTAAAGTGCTACAAGGGGTAGTCTGGGGTCACTAAGTCTCAACTGTTCTAATTTTAATAAATATAAGAAGCCTCTGCTATGCAGTGGGTGAGTTTATTACAAATCCTCAGAGAGTGTGGGTAAAAGTAACTACCATACTTCCTTTGTCACTTGAAACCCTGAGATTAAAAAAGACCCAGAGACATGCTTAATTATTAATAGAATTTTAAGTAAGCCCTTTTTAACAAGAATTCTGATGTCAGATGTGTAGCCATTGTCAAATATAAGTCATTGTTACTTTTTGCTCTTGTGATTCAGGAGTTGGTTTTTACCTGAGCTCATGTAGTCTCTCCTAACAAAATTTGTTCCTTCTCCAGGATTCTTTACTTAAGTTAAATCCAAGCCCCTGGGAGAAATGGCCAAATTCAATATTAGTTCAAAGAAAAAAAAAAAACAGTGAATCAAAAATACATTATTTGTCAAAGACAGCAAAACTAAAAAACTGGTTATGATGTGCTAAAAAGATACAGGAACTGACTTGAATGGGCTTCCACTGCCCAATTGGAGCATAAGATAACTAATGGCAGTGACAAAGGATAATGTGTGTGTGTGTGTGTGTGTGTGTGTGTGATATGTAATATAAATATTTAACGACTAATACTTAAATTATGGTAAATCACACCCAGCTAATTCAACTGAAAATATTTTAATAAAGAAGCTATTTAGGAAATGCTAATATTTTTGTGGGAACCAACAAGAGATGCTGAGATACTAGGTGTAAATAGCAGTAGAAAGACCTGAATAGACTTGTCGAGGAACTTATATTGTAACTGAAACTAGATGAGAACTTGAACTGTAGAGGAGAAACTAGTGCGTGTTGCTGAAGTTTGGAAAAATACCTGAAACAGAGAGGGAGTAGGATCTCTCTTTTCTGCTCATTGGTATCTTCCTGAAACCTCCTATTAATCACTATTGGCAAATGTGTCCAGGTGACATATGCACATAAGTCAGCCTCTCACTGAAGAGCTGGTCAGAGATAGGAATTGTTGTAGCTAATGACAACATTAGTACAATGCCATCCCCTTCCATAAATCCCAAGTAGCTGGAAATTACAGTATAATCTATTTCCAGGATTTGATTAGAATTTTCTGTTCTAAGTTATCTTGATTCTATTTCATGGTTGGTTTAATATTTCATAGTCCTGGACATGACAAATCGTTCTTTTTTGACTGGCAGGCAAAATCCTTCTATTTGTCCAAATCTAAACCAATGACTACTTTTATTTTAAAAATATTTTTAATCTGTTATAATAACATCCACTAGATAATCAGATTACCTTTGACCTAATACTTCTCTCCATTTTACATAAAGCAAAGAGAAAAACAATGTGACAAAACCGAGGGCATTTGTATTAATCAGCTTTACATTACTGTGATGAAATACCTGAGAAAATCAACTTAAAAAGTGGCATGGTTAATTTTATCTTACTGTTTTGGAGGTTTTAGTCCACACTCATTGGCTCCATTATTTTAGGTCTGTGTCATAGCAGAATAGCACAGTAGTCTATGCAGGCAGAGTAAGCTACTCAACTCAAAGTCCCTGGGAATTAAAGAGAGAGGGGGAGAGATATCTGTGCCCCAAATCCTTTCAAGTGCACACCCCTAATAACCTAACTTCCTCCAACTAGATCCCATATCTGAAAGGCCCCACTACCTCCCAATAGCTCCATAAGCTAATGGCAAAGCCTCTAGCATATGGGCATTTGGAGGACATTGAAGATCCACATCATAATAGCATTTTAACTTCAAAATTAACTCAATCAGAAGTGTTCAATTTCTACTTCAGGAAGCCTAAAATACTCTTATACATCATTTTTATCTTCTCATATATTATTTTCAACGAGCATATTTTAATGTCTATCATCTTACAAAAGAGAAAGTCCAAGGAAACACCCTCAGTTGACCCCATTCCCTCTATAGGCATTTTCTCTGTTATATCAAAACTGTAAAAATCCTTCCTCCAAACATTTCTTAACAGTATGATTTGGTAATTTTTCTTACCACTTTTCAGAATAATTCTCTTTCATGTCATCAGTAGTCTCTAGGCTAGTAAGTACACTGGTCAAGTTTAATTTAACAGTGTTAAACATTCGTCAGCATTCAATTCTTCCATAGTAAAGAAGCTATTTAGGAATTGCTAATAAGTTTGTAGGAACTCACAAGAGATGCTGAGGTACTAGGTATAAATAGCAGTAGAAAGATATGAATGGACCCATAGAGGACCCCTGTGACTGCCTATTCTTGACTCTTGACACCATATTCTCTTGGTTTTCCTCCCTTCTCAATCAGTAGGCATAGTATCTCAGTTTCTTGTCCTTATATTACTCATTTTCCTGACCAGAAAACTTTGTGTTGACCCTTAGTTTAGACCTTGCACTCTTCTCAATCTATATTTGGTATCTGATATTAGAGCTTTAAAGCTTTGATTCTAAAGGAAGCTATGCTCCTGACCTCTTTAACACTATAGGCAACACTACATTTGATATCATATGTATTATATGCAAATCTATGTGTGTAATGATAAATACAAAGTGCTATTAACCAAATATGTCCACGTTTTCAGGCACATGCTAAACATTTATCTTTAGACCCATTTGAATATACTTGTGAATCTACATGTGAGTATACATTTGACCTGTTTTGACAAATGACCATAGTCATTGGGTGTGTTCTCTCAAAGACGATTAGGGAACTGTAGTCCCTTTCTCATTCTATTTTTCATATCTGGCCTTGAGGTTAGTGGACTTCCTCCATTATGAGCTTCTATCACAATGGGATGGCCATGACTCAGATCTAAAATCAATGAGAACAACTGTCCATGAACTTAAATATCCCAAACTGTGAGCCAAAATAAAACTTTCTTCTTTTTAAGTTGATTATCTCATGTATTTGGTGACAGTAATAGAAAGCTGAACAACATATTCTCTCACACATTCCTTAATTTGTGACTCATCAATAAACTCATCAAGAAGTTACATCTAAAAATAGGAACTTCTAATATTTCCAGAATTTCTGATAGCCTTTCTGTCTGTTATTTTTTTCTCTTTGGGCTTTATACAATTCTACATCTTATTTATTTCTTTATAAATAATTATTTTATTTATAAAATAATAAAATGATTATTTTATTCTCTTTGACTTACTATAATATAAGCTCTCTTAAAATAGAAAAATAACTAGCACAAAACACATGCTTATTAAATTTTTGGTGAATGATATATGAATAATTATTAGACATTGTTAACTACAGGGATGGAAAAGAAGTTTAATTTTAAAGGCCCTGTGTTGTCAGTTGTTGTTATTTGATACTTCGTGTTGTAGACATATAGTTCAGATCCTGTCTGAGAGGGGAAAGTGTCATGGTGACATAACAATGTCTTCTATGATGTCAGAGGAGTTGATATTGTTAGACTCTAAAAATTCTCAAAAAAAAAAGTAAAGTAAAATATGATTTTGATATCAAAACTGAACCTTGGCTTATCATCAGAGATTTAAATAGATTGTTCACTCATGTGGAAATCATGATGTAGAAGGGTATTCTTCTAAGAGATTCCAAAGGTGGTCCTAGGTCTCCTTTCCCATGAAAAAATAGTTTTCTCTTTGTCTTTGACTTCCCTCCTTTTTTTCTATTAACCTGTATTTTTCTCTCCCCAACTTATATTTTTTCATTTTCTCATGAAACGATTTGATTTCATTCCCAGGTGTTATATAGCCCAACTGATGGTAACATCATTAGTGATATTTTTCCTTCTGTTTTCTTTCAATCATGAATGATCAAATTACCATTCATCTTTAACAAATTAATTTCTGAATGATGCAAATTTCTCAAACTAATGGTGTATGTCAATATGTTTCTGTCCTAAAATAAGCCATTAAAGATCACATAATGATTCCAAAACTTTTTTTATGTGTGGGTTAGCACAGTGCTGTGCACATAAAGAAATAAATATTTGTTAAAAAATAATTTAAGTAAATCTGGGCCACCTACTGTATCCCAAGCTGTTTTTTTTTTTTTTTTTAGATTTGCAGCAAATATTAATACATTTTTAAAATATCCAAACCAAAAAAAAAAAAAAACCAAAAATATTTTGCTCAAACTATGTTTGAAACTTTGACTTATTACAATGATTTTTGAGTCTCATATACTTGAGTATTGCATGCTACCTTAGTTAATTTAAACCTTAGTATCAGGCAGTGTATTGGAAGACCAAATAGCACAATTTTACAAATATGTAAATTATATCTTGCATTAAGACTGAAGGCAAGTATCAAATGATAGTTATCAAAAGTCACTTTCTAAAAGGATATTAGTGATATGCAGTCATAGAACTGATTTTCTAAAAGTAATTTATGAAAGATAGGAAAATAGTTTTATCCTGTATATCTAAGAAGAAAAAAAAATTCTTAAAAGTGTAAAATAAACTTCTCATTTTTGTATCAACAATTACATCAACAATGATTGCATTACAATTAGCTCTACTTTACATTGATTAATTCCTTTATAAAGCACAAAGCAACCTTCCAAGTATCAGCAAATAGAAAGACAAAGGGTAGAACTATTATCTAGCAGGGTCTTGGCCTTTAAAGAATCTATGGTCTGACAGGAGAGAAAAACATGTAAACCAATTGCCTAACAAAGTACTGTGAAGCCCAAAAGCCAACAGAAAATAACTTCAGAAAAACACATGTTATTGAGCTAAAATAATTTAATTTAAATTTCATTCCATTCAGGATTCCAATTTCAATATTTAATTTAAACCCAATAATTTTATATAAATAAGTCCTTGTGTGTTTTGTTTATTTTTCAACACACTCAGAAATATAAGTTTTGTTTGTTTTTACTATATTTTGCATGCATAAAATAAGATACATTTTTAGAATATTTCAAGGGTGAAATAAACTTATTCTTTTGCCTTCTACAACAAAGCCATAGCTAATCAATTAAGCTTGTTTGCTCTTGCAATTCAATTGTCTAAAGTTGGGCAGATTTCTTTTGGATTTATGAAAAGTTTTTATAATTTAGAGGCTTTCGGTACAATTATGAAACAGCATTAGTTTACCAGTTTCTTGACAAATATAGTAAAATGACTTTGAACACAAACATAGAATAAAAACATGGGAGAATAGCAAAATAGACAGGAGACAGGAAACCAACAATTTTGAATTTAGGGAAAGACATTATCATTTTATAGTTGAAATATTTGAAACACATTTGAAAAACACCAGTTCTCTTATTTTAAAGTAGTAACAATTTGTCTATAACAGAACTATTTTAATTTCATACATTTGGGACAATTACATATTCAATTATTTTTAATCCTGTAGCTTTCAAGGCAAAAGGAGGGTGGGTTTCCTTTTCTATGTTTCAAAATCTGCATAAAACAAATTTTGCATTTTACTTTTTATTGTATTATTAAACTTTCTAAAATATTTTTCTGACTGGTATTCTGTATTATATATGTATCATATTTTTTTCCATTATTGCTAGACTTTTATATTTCCAATTTTTCATTTTCTGTATAACATTCTTTTGAATAGCCTTGCCCATAAACCTGTGTACATTTCTGACTTTATTTTCCTTCACAAAATTTCATACAAGAATTGTTAAGTGAGAAGTTTCCTTTTAAGGTTTTTTGATATAAATAGACATGTTGCTTTCAAGAATGTCTTACAGAATTATAATAAATGATGGAAGTGGGATTTGAGCCCACATATACTTAACTCTTAAATTCATGTTTTTTCAACATAAAGAAGGCTCTCTGTGTGTATGTGTGTGTGTGTGTGTGTGTGTTTCTGTTGTGCATGTGTCTGTGTGTGTTTAATATACTCTTAACTTTCTTGAGGGACTAAGTGATGTAATAGACACGTTCCTAAAAACACTACATTTAAAATGGAAATGCATTTATATTGCTCTCTTCTTAAGTAGTCATTCATGAGTAAAGGACATAATCTGAAAGTATGTTCTAGTGCATGTAATTGTTCAGTGTTACCCAACTATATATATCTTGTATAGTGAGCCTTGAAATGGAGAAGAAACAATTTAGATGAGCAAGTGGGTAGCATGTCTTTTAAACTATCTTTCCAAAGTTTACTTACTAAAGGTGGGCTTTGTAAAGAGGAGAAAAGTAAATAGCTTATAGATATCTACACTTCTGAGTGTTCTATGATTCTAAAACATTTCAGATTTCTACAATTAGAGCAACTCCTAGTTGGCAACCAGTATATATTTGATAAATATAAATGTTTTATACATTTAGACATAATTTTTTTTAATTCTCACTATTCTTACATTTTGGTGGAGAGTGATAAAGGTAGAATAAATAAGGGAAGAAACTCACCTTTTGGAATCCAGACAAAGCAATGTCATGACTGAAAGTTTGAAAGTCTGACAGTGACCAGCTTGATGGGAAATTAGTTCACCATCATCTCAAGGACACTTTGCAAGCCACATGTGAGTTTTTTAAGATATATACACAAGTGAAATGTGTAGATAAATTTTACAGCCTTTGGAAAATGGCAAGCAAAAAAAAAGAAAAAAACATATGGGAGCTGTGCACTGTTTACTAATACAACTGAACCTCATAGAAGACTTAGAAGATATTTAGTCATCACATAGGATAGCCTGCTGGTAAAACCATGGATCTCCTAGTCAGAATGCCTGGCTTCAAGTCTTTGATCTACCATCTAGTCACTTTTTAATCTGGGAAAATTTCCTCTTTCACAACATGGGGAAATTGTGAAGTTGATATAAGATCATATATGGTAAGCATTTGGATATATTTAGACATGACTTTTAGGAATATTGTATATGCACTTGTGGTGTTATTGTCTTTCAATGTCACTAGATGTACTTCTTAATCATTTGCTAAGAGTAATACAATGGAAAAATTTGAGGTACAACCAAATCATTCACAGCATCCAGCAAAAGAGAAATTAGAACAAGCTGCAAAAGAAATATACATGAATTTTATTTTGAAAGTCAAATATACCTCAAATATTTTTCAATTCTGTCAAAAAAAATATTTGCAGAGACCCAGCTCTGTGCCCAATATTGATGTAAATAATGGGGTGCAGCAACGAGAGAAAGACATAAATGTTTTAGTTCTCACTATTCTTACATTTTGGTGGAGAGTGACATAAGATAAAAATACAAAACACAAAATAATTGGATTATAGATAGGTAGACACACTATTAGGTGTGTCTGGATTAACAAAATGAACAGAATGCATAAATTCATAGAAATATTGTGAGTTTTGTGAAATTTATTTTGTTTTAAGAAAATGTCTGCCATATGAAAGCTAAAAACTGCCATAATTAGCAGTTGGCAAGGAAGACACAGAGGAAAATGAACAGAGCAGTTCAAGTCCAAAGCCAGCACATTTGATACCCAGGAAAAACTATTAAGTCTGAAGGCAGGAAAGAAGCATTGTGTCTGCTTACAAGTAGTCAGGCAGGAGGGATTACCTCTTAGTGAGGAGAGGTCCTTATTTTATTTTATTTTTTTACTTATGTATGACAGCGGAATGCATTACAATTCAGGCCTTCAAATGATTGGGAAATTCCTCCCTACTTGAGGGAACACCAGCTACTTTAATGAATCTGCAGATTTCAATGTTAATTTCATCTCAAAACGCCCTCACAGAAACACACATAATAGTGTTTGCTGAACTATCTAGGCACCCTGTGAACCAATCAAGTTGACACATGAACATAACCATCACAGTTATGTCTGAAAGTAGATAAATAAATAAATTTTTTGAAGTCTTAACACGTGAGAAGTTGCTTCAAAAAAATAAAATTAAGATAAACTCAAGGAGCTAAGGAGAGAAGGACATAAGGCATGAAGATATCCATGAAAAGCACCCAATAAGAGGATACAGTTAGTGCAAATGTTCTGGGATTGGGGCCTACTTGCTACCCTTGGGAAAGACAAAATCATCAATGTGATGTTGTTAGTCAGCTTTTCATCACTATGACTAAAATACCTGAGAAGAACATGTTAGAGGAGGAAAAGTTTATTTTATTTTATAGTTTCTGAGGTTCAATCCGTATCAGGAAACATCCATGCAACTGAACGAATGTTGTGATGCCTTGAAGTATTCTCTACCACATTGATTAGTTCATCACTTTTGAATTCAACTTCATACAAGGTCTCAGAACATGGTAAAATGTAGTCAATTTTTTTTTCCCAGAATATAACGTGAGTCGCCTCTAGTCCATTTCCCAACAGACTCCTTAATTAGCACTGAAACTTCATGAGCACAATTCACATTTTGGTTGGCATTCTGATCTTCTGAGCTCCCACCAGAATCATAAAATAAGCTCCATCTACAACATTCTGAAGCGTTACCAGCTTTCATCTCTAAACTTAACAAAATTCCTCTGGCAACCTATCTCCAAATCCTCCTGAACCATATTTTATTAGACTTAATGACTTTACTTCTCCGTACCATTTTCAATTTTAGTCAGGTTTTGCATCACTGTGACCAAAATACTCAACAACAACAAAAAAAGAATAACTTAAAAGGTGTATTTGGAGTTCATGGTTTCAGTGCATAGATGGCTGATTCCATAGCTCTGGGTCCAAGGTATGGTAGCATGTTATATGAGAAGTCCCAAATAGAGGAAAGCTGCACAGGTCATGGTGGGGCCATAAAAAAGACAGGGTGGGAGAGACCATACTGAAGACACACCCTTCCAGGGCATGTCCCCAGTGACCCACTTGTCCAGCCACACCCCTCTTGCCTATAGTTACCACTCAGTCATTCCATTAATCAGTAGGTAGACTGATTAAATTATATCTCTCTTTATCTAACTCTTACCTCTGAATATTCATATATTAGTATAGACCTTTGAGGAGGGCACCTCATACTCAAACCATAGCAAAACTGAAAGGGGCCTCCCATTCACAGGCCTTAAAAAACTGAGGCCTTTAGCCCAAATGCCTCAAGGAACAGAATCCTATGAGTGACAAACTTAGTGAGGCCAGAGGCAGATCTTCTCCAACTGGAGTGATAAGATCAGATGACAGCCCCAGCTTACCACTGACTGCAGTCTTTCATGAGAGCTCAAGTCTAAACCACACCTCTGCTCTTGAACCACACACATTATGATAGAATAACTTTTTGTTGTCTTGAATCAATAAATTTCATGTTCATTTCTTTAATCACTAATAAATTAAAATGCAGTAAGAATGGACATTAAAATAATGAACATAAATGTGTCAAAGGATTTATTGGAAAATATGCAAAAAATGAGAACGCATTAATATTTCAGCCAGATAGCAGAAAATCTAAAATAAAAAATTCAAATAGAAATTCTGTTTATATATATATATATATATATATATATATATATATATATATATATATTTGGGTTCCTTAAAATTCCTGACTCGCTATTACTGAACTCTGCCTGTATTCTGAAAGCAAATTAATTTTTAAATAGCCTTCCTAGGTTTTATTTAATTTTTTCATTAAGCAAATATAAATAGTAAACGATTTAAAATTGAATTTTTGTCTAAAATGAAGTATTAACCTAAGGATCTAAGAGATTCTTTTAGTGTTGATAATACTGTGTGTGTGAGTGTGGATCAAGACATCGATCTACCTTTCTTTCCACATGCATGGTTTTTATGGTATTTTTTTTCTATTTGATCATAAAATTAATACAGCTAAATTAAACTTCATTATGTAATGATAATCTTTTTGACTTTTGCAGCATATATTTTTCATATATATGTATGTATGTCAACATACAAATACATTAACAAACAATCATCAAATTCCAAATAACAAGAGTTTTCTAATAACAAAGTTCCTATGATTAGGTAATCAACAAGAAAATATCTGTTATTTAAAATATTATTTGATCCATATTATCTATAAAATTGTATAAATATGAGCATAAGGACATTTAGTAAAAAGGTGGGTATTTAAACTTATAAGTACTCAAAATGGCATTAAGAAGAACAAATAGAAGTTCTAAGAGCATGCACTTCATCATGTTCTGTCATCCTAGAAACTGTTGCCAGACACTCATACTCATGTGAAAATAATTGTGTTTATGTTAGCCAAAATTATATACATATATATATATTTTTTTTTCATTTTTTTTTTCAAATTTAAAGTCCTATGAAGTGAAGAGCCTAAAATGTTAACAGACAATATTCTCTTTTGGAAAAAAAAAAAGAGAAAAACAGAAACACTTTATAAAATCATACCCAAGTTTAGGGTTTTTTTGTTAGATTTATTAATGAAAATATATATTTTAATTATAACTGGAATATATTACATTTTATCTAAAATGCTTAAATTATTTTATGCAAACTAATCAATGAATAAGGTACGATCTTTATCTAGCCAAAAATTAAACAGCAAAAACACTGTACTAAAGCTCATTTCCATGGAGTCCTCAATTAATTATTACTGCACACTCTTTCCAAAGGTCAATACTTTTTCATCAATATATCTTCAATTGGCAATGGATTGGTCATCCACACATGATTTCATTAGGGTTTTTTAACTATGACTGGTCCAACATGAATCATCTTCAAAATACCTCATCAACATTTATTATTTCTTCACTACCCAATCAAATTACATAGCTTATTGTAATATCAATTTCTAATAGTTTATCTCTGTTACTGTTGGTAAACAGCTCCAAGCACTAACAGAAGAAAAAATAACCACCTACCATGCAAATTTAGTGAATGACATTGTGTATCTGTTTTTTATATGGTAAAGGAATTATATATTCATAAGTAATTTTTCTTTTAGCAGAAGGCCTACATCTGAGATTTTGGCATTTTACTTCATGCCAAATATTATGACATAGTTAAAGCAAAACACATTTAAAGTAATATCTACATCTTTGTAAACTTGAAAAAACAGAAAATTTCCTGGGTACATTTAATAAATATAATTCTAAAACTTTCATTACACGAATTTTCCAATGTAGTCAAGAGAATATATTTTCAAAGATGAGTAAAATAAAAATTTAAGTTATCTTTCTTTTATAATGGGAATGAGGTTTCTTAATTTAAGAAAACTCTTTATATACAGGGAAGTTACTCAATTTAATCTTATTTATGACTGGATTTACAGGACAATCCCTACCTTAAATTAAGAACCAGTCCTAACATAAAAAAAAAAAAAAAAAAAAAAAAAAAAAAAAAAAAACTGAATTATACTCAATTAAGGATGGAGAGGACACTAAAGACATTCTAAAATGAAATCACATAAATAAAAATGCATGTTTTATTATTATATGTTTATGGCATAGTTCTTAGTGTGGAATATTAGAGGCATAGAATAACCTGGATTGGTTTATCACTTAGGCATTGATAATTTTCAATGGTAAAATCTAAGTTTCCTCCAAAATATACAATTAGTGACTGCCACTCCCACAAAGACAATGATTAGCTTAGTAGAGTTCTTTAAAAATGTGATGTTAAATCGGTAAACACAGGACAAGTAAACATTTCCAGCATTCATACACTCACCACAAGGACTTTTTAGATTTCAAAATGATTTTCTCTCTTTTCAATGATGTTATCTAAGTATTCTGCAAAATGTTAGTGAGGGCCAAGAAATCTTCGTAGCTGGCATGCAGAGTCAATGCTCTTAGATTGCTCAATAGACCATGGTCAAAAACCAAAAGATTTTTGTTTCTTTGTTTGGAATTCATGTCATATACGCATTTATGATTTCAGCTATTTATTAGTAAATTTCTGACCACATTTACAAATTTTTAGAATTGTGATTGTAATAATCACCATAATCACAACGTGATTTAGGGTTGAGAGAGTTAATCATTGACTACTCTAAGTAATTTTCCATGTAGCCTGCATTGGTTTGGGAGCATAATCTAAGAATGCAAAATTAAGAGGTGGTATGAAGGTGTCTTGATAGCCAAGAAATCCAAATAATTATTGTATCACTTTAAGTGTAAGATTTGCATTTGGTAACAAGCAAAGTCTTTACATGTACATTGGGTATAAAACTCCAATGGAATACATTTTGTAAATATGGATGTTATTTAATGTGATAGATATATTCATTTCATTTACTATCTATTCCTTGCAGAGGGGGGGAATTTCCTGGAAGAAGACAGAATTATCTAGGGAAAAAGAAGAGACCCAATATGTATCCCCAACACTACTATATCTTTGGCTCTTAGAATCATCTATGTAATTGTTATTTTTGCAGGTACTTCTTTTCAGTACCTTATCCAATTTTAATATGAGTGAATGTTGCCATTAATAATGTGAAATTATTGGGGTATTACAATGGAGGTAGAAATTGATCAATGGGAGAGTAAACACAATTATTCATGCTATTATATTTGCTTCTTTCTTTATTTTTTATTCCGCCCCCACTTGAATATTTACTCCCACACGTATCATCTTATCACTGGATTTTAATTTCTCAGTAATGAAAACAAAGAATTTGGTTTTTCTTCTGGATTCTGCAATTTAATATTTTCCCCATGGGGGGAAAAGCAAATGGGGATATACAACATTAAGTAAAGGACTGTGTTCCTATTTTTAAAGGAAACTCAAACATGACAAGTACACATGACATTACTCCCTTTTCCATCATGCCTCAAGGCTTGCCATTGCTTCTCTTGTTTAATGCTCCTAAAGAGTACAGATGGTGTCTGGGGATGTAGCTCAGTTGATAGAGTGTTTGCCATGTGTGTACAAGGACCTTGGTTCAATCCCTAACACCACAAAAACAAAAAAAGGAATACAGATGTTCCTTATTAATAAATCTTCTCCATATTACTGTAAACAATTATTGAATACAATAGTCATTGACATTATGTAATTTTTTCAGGCTATGTATACATGCATATGTGAAGATATGGATAAATAGGTAGACAGGTCCTTATAGTTAGTAGTTAGGACAGCTGCACTATATTGGCCTTTTAATAAAGATAAATTAAGAAAACTCTGATATCCATAGTGTATGCTTTCAGCCTCTGTGCTGCCACTCTATCATTCATGGACACAATATACCACAGAATAAAGTATAGCTTAGGAAACGAAGGAAGATTCTATTTTGTACATTATCATTTATGGAACAGCTGAGAAGTGTAGACTTGGCATTTAAATTATAAGACATTCAATTTCAGTCTCTCAATTCTGAGGCTTATTTGAAGAAATCACTGTCTTACTTTGTCTGTAAAATGGGATGGAATAGAACTCACACAAATATTTTTAAATGATCTATAAAATACATGTAAACTTCTGGTAGAAAGTAAATGTTAATTAATATTCTTTCATCATTATTTCTGTGTTTTATCCTGTCAATTTATAAACAAATATACTAAAATTTTCACTTATACTAAGATATAAATAAGTGATAAAGTCCAATTTTTTATTGTGTTATAGGTATTTGGCTTACATATTATCAGAGCTATAATTCAAGGAAAATACATAAAAGAATGACTTAATTCCAATAACATAATTCTCAACAAGATATACAAAGATGCTTATGAAATCTGATCAGAGAATAGACATATGCTCCACCTCTGTGAAGAATTAATCTAGAATATAATCTGACTGTGTAGTTGTAGTTAATAATACCTTCTATATATTTATGTACTTCTATTAAATAAATTATTTTGATAATTTTTATCAAATATGACATTCGTTTATTTAGAAATGATAATACGTAAACCTCACATTCAAGAAAATTTGCGAGAAACTTGCAAACAGATTTTAGTACTGTAGACATTTATATACAAAATCCAGATCTCAAATTCAAATTTAACTATTGCTTTTCCTGTGATTATTGTTAAAAGACAAGAGCATAGTCTCTCATATGTTTCCTATTTTTGTAACAAATTAATAGAGACTCAATTAACCAATGTCTGATTTGCATTATCCATCAGAAAAATGCAAATCAAAACTGCACTGAGATCTCATCTCACTCCAATTGGAATGGCAACCATCAAGAATATCAATAATTCAGGGTGCACAGGCCCATAATGCCAGAAGTTCTGTAGTCTGAGGCAGGGGGATCATGAATTCAAAGCTAGCCTCAGCAATGGTGAGGCACTAAGCAACTCAGTGAGACCCTGTCTCTAAATAAGATACAAAATAGAGCTGGGGATGTGAAATTCAATCCTCAATCCCTATTACCAAAAAATAAATAATAATAATAATAATAATAATAAGAAGAAGAAGAAGAAGAAGAAGAAGAAGAATTGGCTAGAATGTAGAGAAAAAGATGTATTCTGGGGTGACTGCCAATGAGTACAAGTAGTTCAAACTGTATGGTGATTCCTCAAAAGACTAGCAATGCCAAAACACACTGTACTGTCATGTATATATAAAAAGAACAATTAAAAAATTTAAATGAAGCCATCATTTGATCAGCTATTCCACACCTCAGTATCTATCCAAAAGAAGAGAAATAAGCATAGTATTTCAACATATATGCATTCCCATGTTAACAGTGCAATTTAGAATAATCAAGTTATAAAACCAGCCTACATATCTGTCAGTAGATTAATTGATTTTTTAAAAAATTGATTTATTTGCAAATGAACACATATACACACTTGAAATAGATTTCTATTAAGCCATAAGGAAAAACAAAATTATGTCATTTTCAGTAAATTAGTGGAACTGGATAAAATCATACTTATATGAAGTAAACCAACTCAGAAAGTCAAGGATCAAAGGGTTTCCTCATATGTGAAAACCAGAGAGGAAAAAAAATGGAAAAAATAAACAAAATAAAAGGGAGATCTATAGAGGAGAGGTAAGGCATTATGATAGATGAAGAATCAGATGGAAAAAGAAAGAACTGGGGAATGTAATCAACCAAATTTTGCTATATGCATATATGAATACAGCATAATGATTCCCACGTTTGTGTGCAATGATAAGTCACCAGTAAAAAATAAAATAAACACAAAGAAGTAGAAAGAAGATCAGAATAGTAGTAGACGGGTTATAGGTGAAGGGTAGGAGAGAGGGAAAGAGGAAGTATTGGGAGATGAATAGGAAAAAATTATAGTATGTGCACATATGAATATGTCACAATAAATCCATTATTACATACAATTATCATTCACCAATAAATAAATAAAATAGATTAACCAGTACAATACTGGAACATTTTAGAATTAATTGGGGAATAATGTGAAATATTTATGCTGGAAGTTAAGATGCTGGGAAAAGAAGAAGTAGATCGTATAAAATGTAGAATAAATAAAGACACTGGGACATCCAGTTCTATATTAAGATGAGCATAAAGTGTGTCAGAAATTTTAAAAAAAGAAAGAAAAGAAAAAAGGAATGTAAGTTAATGGAGTTGCATTATTTGCATTAGGAACTCAAAACCAGGGATCCAAACAAACTCAAAAACTTGACACCTTATTCACAATAGAAATTTAATAGGTTTCTGTTTTGAATAATAAGTGAATGAATGTATAAATGAGTGACTTAAATAGAAGCAGACAAACTGATTTCTTAAAACCTTTATTATGAGATTCTATTTGATTATGATAAATGTGTTGCTTAAGTTAATGTAAAGAGAACAGAAAATAACTATGTAGAGGGTTTGAAGAGCAAAACCACAGAAACTAAAATTACAATGGGGTGAAAGAATATGAGAAGGCTACCCTTGACAAAGACACTCAGGTGTGAAACAAAGATTTCAGACACACAGCTTCTCAGCAATGTGAGAAAGGGAAACTTTTCTAGGAATAAATTCTGGGCATTTAAAACAGATCAGAGACTCACAAAATTGGATACATCAAAATAAAGAAAAAAATCCCAGCAGTGGCACTTGGAGATGCGAGCTCATCTGTGCTAAAATAGTGGAGTTATATGTCAATTGAAGCATTTTTAGGAGGTCTGAGGCATGTTGGGATATGGAAAGATCAGAGATCAAAGACACTACCTGACTAACCTGAAAGGTGTCCTGCACAATATGCTTGTGTTGGAAAGAAGAACATCTCTACCAGTTGCCAGGGAAATGAGTGGAAGGAATTATTTTGCAGTTCTAGCAGGAGGAAATGGTAGCTGGGGATAACAAATCTTAAAACAAAAAACTGTGTCTAACTCAAAATACAGGTTAGACAAACTCACATTGTACTCCATAGTGTGTGCCTAAGTGAACACGAAAAAAATCAAACATGGAGAGGGGTTTAAACAGGGGAATACTGGTTGACAACTTGCTTTCCCCTTTCCCATTTAGAGTGGCTGCTCTGCAATCTGTATATGGGGTAAAAATGGAAGTTCATAATCCGCTTGAATCAAATGTATGAAATATGATATGTCAAGAGCTTTGTAATGTTTTGAACAACTAATAATAAAAATAAATAAATAATTTTTTTTAAAAAGAAAGAAAGATCAGCTGGGAGAGTCATGCCTGGCTGGGAGAGACATCCCGCCAAGAATTAGAAAGGGCAGGGTAGGAATTGATTGAGTTCGGAATCTGGACCTAGGAGTCCAAAAACAAGAGTTCACAAGTAACTGAGGGGAATAAGAATTGGCCCCTCCATCACATGAATAAAACCCAGGGATTTTTCCTAAGGGACAGTCGCCAGCATGGTACAGAGACTGTCCCACCAGGAAGTTGCATTAATTTAAAATCTTCAGACCAATTGCCTTTCAAGGAAGAGCTTGGAGACTATCTAAGCCTAAACCTTGCCCCCAGAAGTCCTGCCAATGGGATTTCACTTCTCACTCCAGCAACCCCAACTAGCACACTTGAGAATGTAAGCTGAGAATCTTTTGAACTCCTATGGAAAATAATTCTTTAATATTTCATCAAGATCTTTTATTCTTTTCTTTTTCCTTTTTGTACTCTCTGTTCAATTGTGACCTGAATGGTCCATGGCCACTTATACATATTTATACCTGTTTCTTTTTTTCTCATTCCTAACATTTTTGAAAATATAGTTATATCTCATAGATCAGTATATTGAGGACCAAGATGTTTGATTATAATATATCAGTTTTGTGTTTTTACTGATTAACTTTAAAATTTTTGTTTTTTAATTTTTATTTTATACACATTTTATCTCATTTATCTGTTTCCCTCAGCTTTCTTTCTCTCTTTTTTTTTCTGGTAACAGCTAATCTTTAATGATCTCTCTATAACACTTCCTTTATTTCTTCAATTTTTTCTCCTCTTCCCTCACAATCATCATATTCAATATCACTTATTTTCTATCCCTGTTCACCACTGTTTTTACTGCAGGCAATAACTAATTATATTATTTCTGTTTATTGTAACAATTAACATAAGTTAGTTATAAAGCAGAAAGTATTTGATTTAATTCTGTAAATTATTGGCTCTAGTTGTAGTTATTATCCATCTCCCCCTAAACTGTGAGTTACTGGAAACTTTCGGGGCATTCTAATTACACAGGGAAGAAATGCTACTGCCTCAAAACAATACTGTTAAATTTGTAGACATACAAACAACTGGAAAAAACAAAGGAACAGATTGCACCAAACATATCAGTGTAATTTAATAAATTTCTCCACCAATATTATGGTGGTCAGAGAAGGAGTTTAGAATGTTCATAGTTAAATGGAATCAGCAAGGTAAAAGATGATGTAAGGAATTACTTCAGGGAGAAAATACAGAAAACAAAAGATCAGTTTAATAAATAGAGATCCTCGAAAAAATGTCAGAAATACTCCTAATGAAGAAATCAATAAACCATATTAAAAATTCGTTGGAAAGCATCAACAGAAGACTAGACCAATTGGACGACAGAGATTCAGGCAATAAAGACAAAATATATATAAAAAATAAAGTTGACCATGAAGAAAGACATTAAGAAATGAGGAACAGAATTTCCAAGAAATATGGAACAAAATGAAAAGACCAAACTTGAGACTTATCTGGATAAATAGATTAAGGTGTAATATTATATATATATATATATATATATATATATATATATATATATATATATATATATATATATATAAAATCCTCTAGATTATGTATATATATAAGCTAGAGGATTGAAAAATCTTTTTAAAGAAACCTAAAGCTTTCCAAAATCTTAAGAATAAAATAGAAAATTAAACACATAAGGCATGCAAAAACACCAAATATGAAAAATTATAACAGACCTACACCAAGGCATATTATTATAAAAATGCCCAGCAAAAATGCAAGGATAGATACATGCCACTCCCCAAAAATGACAGGTCATATTTAGTGGAAAACCAATATGGGCCTGAGCCAATTTCTTAACTTAGATTCTCAAAGGAGCTCTCGGAATAATATATACCAAGCTCTGAAAGAAGATGGATTTCAACAAAGAATACTTTACTCAGAAAAATTAAACTTCAAAATTAAAGATAAAATCAAAATCTTCCATAATAAAAAATGGTTATAAGAATTCATAATTAGAAAGCCTGAACTACAAAACAATAAGACATTTTATGAAGAAGAAATTAAAAATAAAAGTGAAAACCAACAAAGGGAGGAAATACACTAGAAGAATAGTCATTCAAAGCAAAAACTAACACAAATTAAAACCCAGAAATGAATCAAAATAACAATGAATAAAAGTCAAATTTCAGTCATAACATTGAATGTAAATGGCCTGAACTCATCAATCAAAAAACATAGACTGGATTAAAAAACAAGACCCAACAGTATGCTTTCTCCAAGAGACTCACCTCATAAGCAAAGACATCCACAGTCTGGAGGTGAAAGGATGGGGGGAAAAAACCATATCATTCAAGTGGATGATGTAAACAAGCAGGGCTTTCTATCCTCATATCAGATAAAGTAGACTTTAAGCCAAAGTGAATAAGAAGGGACAAAGAAGGACAGTATACTCTGCTTAAGGGTATTATTCATCAACAAGAATAACAATAGTAAACATTTTTGCCATAAAAAATGGCACATCTACATACATCAAATAAACCCTTAAATTTTCAAGACTCAAATAGACCACAATCCAATAATATTGGGTGACTTTAACATGTCTCTCTCAAGATTGGATTAATCCTCTAAGCAAAAATTTAATAATGAAGCTGCAGATCTAAAAAATACAATTTTAATTAACAGACATATATAGAATATTTTATTCATTAATGACTGAGTAGACTTTCTTAGCAGTAACATATGATCCTTATCTAAAATAGACCATCTCTTAGGCCATAGAACCCCACTTAGCAATTAAAAAAAAAAACAGTATACAATACATTGCATCCTATCAGATCATAATGGAATAATGTTAGAAAATAAAAAATAAAAGCTACTCTAATACCTGAAGACAAAGCACTATATTATTGAATGACCTATAGATAGCTGAAGAAATCAGGGATGAAATTAAAAAAAAAATACTTAGAGGTAAATGAAAATTGAGACAAAAATATCAAAATTTCTGGGTCATTATGAAGGTGATTCTAAGAGGAAAGTATATTGAATTGAGAGTATTCCTTAAAAGAATAGGAAGTCACCAAATAAATAGCCTAACATTACACCTGAAAGCCCCAGAAAAAGAATAACAAATTATCAACGAATGCAGGAGAAGATAGGAGATAATGAAAATCAGAGTCAAAATCAATGAAATTGAATCAAATAAACAACAACAAAAAATTCAACAAACCAATAAAACAAAAAGTTGGTCCTTTGAAAAAAATTAAATAAAATTGATTTCTTCTTCACCAAGCTTACAAAATGAAAGAAGAATGAACTCAAATTTTTAAAATTTGTGATAAAAAAGAAGTATCACCATGGATAATAAGATAATATATAAAATAACCAGAAACTATTTTGAAAATCTATACTCCAACGAAATAGAAAATCCTGAAGATACTAATAAATTTCTAGAGCTATATGTCCTACTCATATTGAAGCAGGAGGACATAGAGAATGTTAGCAGATCAATTTCAAGTAATAAAATTGAAGATGTCATTAACAGCCTACTGATCAAGAAAAGCCCAGGACCAGATGGCTTGTCAGCCACGTTCTACCAGACCTTCAAGGAAAAACTTAAATAATTACTCCTTAAAATATTCTATGAAATAGAACTATGAAGGTATTATTTCCATGATCCCCAAACCAAAAAATAAAAGAAAAACATTAAGGAAACAAAACTTCAGACCAATATTCCTAATGGCCATGGATACAAAAAATATTAATAAAATACTTGCAAATTGCATAAAAATATTAAAAAGATAGTGCACCATGATTAAGTGGGGTTCATCCCAGGGATGCAAGGATGGTTCAAAACACAGAAATCAAGAAAAGTAATTCACTATATCAATGAATTTAAGACAAGAATCACATGAATATCTCAATTTATGCAGAAAAAGCATTTGACTAAATAAAACATCCATTCATATTCAAAACACTAGAGAAACTAGGTATAAGAAGAACATACCTCAACATTGTAAAAGGTATATATGCAAAACCCAAGGCCAACATCATTGTAAAGGGAGAAAAATTGAAAGCATTCCCTTTAAAAACTGGAACAAGGTAGGGATGCCCTATTCTATTCAACATATTCCTTAAAACTCCAGCCAGACTTATGGACTTACCTGAGTCTGATAAATACAACACAACACACTCAGCTAGTTACATGAAGTAGATTGATTATTTCCAAAAAGGAAGTAAGGCATAAGAGAAGCCACTGAGTCATTGCAAGTAAGGCCTCCCAAGTCAGGGAAAGTTGTCTGGTGCAACATTCAGGGAAAGTTCATCTGGTGCAAGATGAACACTTGACTGCACATACCCGACTTATACCACAGCTGAGGGAACCTGGATAGCAGACAATCTTGGGCTTTAGACCCTAGAGTAATGTGACAAATAGTCTGATTCCATTGGAGAACATTCTGTTTCTGCCAGGGGCTTGAACAGAGCCAGTATCTTATTACCTCAGGGTATTGCATTTCAGCCTATTCTATAGCATTCTTAGGAACAATAAATGAGAAGTGTGGGGTACCTGGTTGCTAGGTCAGTACAAGACCGCCCAGAGAAAAGTCTTGAGTTTCAGTGAATAGTGTTTATTATGCAGTTAATTTTTATGAATCTGTATTTTTATGAATAAAAATTTGGATATATAAAACACATCGATTTCTGGGATATCTAATCAGAGTCATTGATGTCTAGATTGAATCTCACAAACAGAAAATATTTTTAATTATTGAAGGTTTATGGTATGTTTAATAAAAATTTGGCATGTCTTTTAATATGTAGTTTTCTATTGCTGTATTCATAAACATCTCAAACTTAATAGCATATTTTGTAATCTCAAAATTCTGTATTGTATGGATTGGGAATGGCTCAATAGAATCCTCTTCTCAATTTAGCAAGGAAAAAAGTCAAAGTGTCCAACAGTATATTTATATCTCATCTAGAGGTATGACTAAGAAAGAATTTGTTTCCAACTCATTAAACTTTTCTTGTGTTTAAAGGACTTTGGTCCCTTTATTTTCTTTTGTTATTTTATTTTATTTTTTGCTTCTTGTCCCCTTCAGGCTTCTGCATGTTCCCTTGGAGGTCCTAATTATGTGATGTACCTCTCAATATGACAGTTGGTTTATTCAAAAACAGCAGGAAAATATTTGTCTTTAATATTATTTTTTCATAAAGATCTCAGCTCCTCTTTTAAGACTGGCCTAAACATTTTAGTCTTATTCTAGATAACCTTCATTCTGGTGAACTCACAATATGCAGAGTAGTAAAAATCATGTGAGTGATATCATATTATTTTACCATCCCATCCATATTCAAGGAGAGAGAAATGTATAGGGAATGTAAAATAGAGATTGGAATGCATTTCTCATTCTTTATTCATTCATATTTATAGAATGTTACATTAAGATACTTTGGTAAATATGATTTCTATCATTACAGTATTTTTATATTCTAGTATTATTCAAGATATTTTGAACTTTCTGTTCCAACATTTTTCATAAATAAATTTTATATTCCTTTATAACTTCTTGATGAGGGTCATAATTTATACTGCATCAAATTATGCTAATTTATAAAAAGTTGATGTATGTCATTTTATTTTACAAAATATATGTGCTTTACCACTGTAAAGTTCTATCTATTTTTCTTAAATTGTTCTGAAGAGGTGCAAATGCGATATCTAGATACATGGGACATGCATTAGGTTTCTTTATTTCTTATATATATGTAAAAAAAAAACTTGGCAGGAAACAACACAGAAGTATTCTTCAACAGTTCCTGAAGTCAGAGTATTATTAATGAAGAATATTTCTATGTTCATATATTTGCTTCTTTTTACTTAAGACTTAACCAGATAGTCTAGCAATGTAAAGATTGGAAATAAAGATATTACTTTGAGAGTGATTCCATATTTCTTGAAACCTTCAAAGAGTTATTGTTTTAAATTTATTTTATATAATAAATATCATCCTTCTTATCTATTTTCCTGAATTTTGGCACAAGTGTTCTCCAAATATTCCCAAAATTGTGAGTATATTCTTATGCTTTCTTTTTTTTCCCTGCAGAACTGCTATTATTTCCAAGAATAAGCTAACATTGCCAATGGCAACCAATTTTAACTAGTAAAATTCTTATCAATTAACAAAGAAATTTCAGCAAATTCCATTAGAGTCCACATTCTAGTTTATATACAGGCTTAAAATTGTGATTCATTCTTTAA
The DNA here is from genome assembly GCF_047511675.1 of Marmota flaviventris. Classification (NCBI taxonomy): domain Eukaryota; kingdom Metazoa; phylum Chordata; class Mammalia; order Rodentia; family Sciuridae; genus Marmota; species Marmota flaviventris. The sequence goes on from NC_092504.1 coordinate 26,344,359, forward strand.
TGCCATATATACAATTGAAAACCAGCAAAAGGAAGTATAGAAGCCAGAAATGATCATTTTGAATGCAAAAATAAATATTTTTACCTATAGGAAGTCATCCTATTTCTTGCTTGAGAGAATTGAATAGGCTGGAACATAATGTAGTCTTTAAAAACACAATGGCACAGAGACATCTGTGAATACAATGTACCAATACTGACATTGACAAATTGTCCAAAAGTTGATGAAATATAAATAGGACTGACAAACTTTCCAATTCCACTGACATTTAGGTACCTTAAAAAGCAAAGAGCTCAAATCATTTTAATGCTAGTACTTGTGAAAGACTTTTAAAGCCTGTTTTTAAAAAGAGATAGGAAAACATACTAATACATTCTATTATTATTATACAAAGTTCCAAGATTAGAATCTAATATAAATCCAACATTATACAAATCACTATTCTAAGAATAGAAACGTTACTTTAATTTATTAAGGAAAAAGACAGCCACATTGGCTATTGCACCAATATAAAAGGACAGCCATCAGTCCACACTGTCTTCACAGTTCTAAGACAACTCCCACAAATTTAATTTGAAATATTACTGTCTTTATCCCTTCATTTCCTCTGTATCCCTTCAAGAACACTATTTTGGATTCCAGTGTCTGCCTCATATTATCTTGTATAACACATTATATAATTAATTACTATGCATTATCTATCCTTTTTATCCATTTACTGCTTCACTTGAAATATTTAACTTGTATTAATATCCCAAATTCCTCTTTCTCATCAAAACAAAATTCTTTACTTTTGGTTTTCTTCTAAATTCTGATTATTGTACTATACCATTCTTACATTTTCTCCATATAGTTTCTATGGTAAGGGTTATGTCCAGGATAAAAACTTTATTTGCAAATTATACTTTTTGAATATTGAAAAAAATCTAAAGATTCTACTAAAATCTATGAGTATTATAAGCCTATGTATTGCCTAGAATTTTTAAAGATATAATACCAGTCATTTACTCCATCATAATAGAATACAATATACAAAGTGAAAATTCTCCAAAGTAGAAAAAAAAAATGCTGTGTGTGTGTGTGTGTATAGAGAGAAAGCAATAAAATTAATAGTATTTGGTGTATAAATATGTATTTTTAGTGAGAGAAGATTATAGTTTTGGAAAAATAGAAAAGATGCATTTCTAAAAGACAAAGCTTAAAGTTATCAAGGTCTCAAATATTCATCATTAATTTCACAGCTTTAATATACATAAAATCAATATTTCACAAATCTTGAACTTGTCAAAAAACTTTCAACTGTTGTCTTAAGAAAATAACAGCAAAGAGAAAAGGAAGTTCAGGAATATAATTGAAGGAAAAGAGCTATACTTTATATTTCAAATATGAAATTTTATTTTGGAGTTAAAAAATACAAACAATGTGACAATCCAAGAGGGACAAATTGAGAGATAGGCTAGAACACAAAACAGAATTACATTTTAATTAAGAAAATATGAAACTTTTGTTAAACAAAATTATGTATCCTGAAAAGTAGTAAATATATTAATTCTCAGAGATTCCATTACTGTTTTTGAAAATATCCAAGCATGTACACTCATAGCAAAGAAGTTCTCAATAATCTCTCATAGACATCTATTTTGTGCCCACAAGTCATCTCAGAATCAACATGTCAAAATGCATCATCTCTCCTCACAAAGGAGCTTTTTCTCTGATGTTCCTGTCAGAGGTAATATCAGAGTGATGATCCAAGTTGCCAAAACCAGAAAACATTAGATGTTTGACTAATATAGTTTTCCTATATGGATGGCTTTTCCTTTAAAAACATTCTTTATATATCTTCCAATGAAAATTCTATCTTAGTAATAAAAGTGAAAGAATGAGATGTTTAAAATATTTTGATTGGCAAAACAAATAATCTTTTCTGATTATCCTTAAAGATGCTTATGACATTGTCAGTTGTATACCTCTTAGTAGATTTAAAGCTGACACAGAAATATAAAAATATAGTGAGATACTTTTTAATTTTTTTGATACAGAGATATTTTTTTCCAGGGCAATTTTACCTGGTCATATTACAATTGATAGTATTTGACCACTCTGTTTCATTTTGAAGAATTTTTCTCCAATAGGTCTTACTGCATTCAACTTATTTTATGAAGCCTTTATTTAAGATATTTAGTTCAATAATTGAAACTAATGAAGACAGAGATAGCATACCTATGGGACCCAGTGAAAGCATACTTGGAAGTTTACAGCAATCATTTCTACATTGAAAAGCAGAAAGATCTCAGATAAAGAACCTGTCCTTCCATCTTTGAGAATCAGAACAATTAGAAGAAACCAAAAAAGAAAAAATAATAATAATAAAGATCACATTGAAATAAATGAGAAATAAATTTTAAGAAAATACAAAGCTCAGTGAAACAAGGAACAGGTTCTTCAAAATTACAAACAAACTGACAAAACCCTTGATAGACTAATGAAAACAAAAATAAATGAATAAAAAGAGAAGGTTAATAAATAAAATCATAGAAAATAAAGGAGGCATTGCAACTGAAATCTCAGATATACAAATTAATATTAGATATTCTGAACAACTATAAAAAAAAACAAACTCAGTAACCAAGAAGAAATGGACAAACATACATATGTTACCAATTTTGAATAATGTAGCAATATAAAACAGGAATACACCAATAAGAAGATATGTTATCAGTAATAAATTCTCCTATCAAAGAAAACTTCAAGACTAAACAGTTGCTTTCCTGAGTTCTACTTAAAAAATTTAAATAAAGAATATCAATTCTTTAATTTTTCTTAAAGGATTTCAATAATTCAAAGAGGTAGGGATTTTTCCAAATGCATTTTATGAAGCCACCATTACTCTGATACTAAAGCCAAACAAAGATACATTATATATATATATATATAAGAAAAAGAAAACTACAGGCCAACATTGTTCATGGAAACAGATGCAAAAAGCCTCAACAAAACAATAGCAAATAAAATACAATATTAAAATGATAATTTACCATATCAAGTGGGATATATCACAGGAATGCAAAAATAATTCAACATATGCATACAATAGATGTGTCATACCACATTAACAGAAAAGACATACACCAAATGATAATTTAAATAGATGCAGAAAGAGCATTTGATAAAATTCAATACCCCATTATGATTTAAAACACAGAATAAATTAGGTATAGAACAAATGTACCTTAACATAATAAAGGGTCATTTATAATAAGCCAACAGTTAAAATTAACTCAACAGGGAAATTTGAAAGCTTTCTCTCTAAGATCTGGAACAAGTCAAGTATGCCAAGTTTTATCACTTTTATTCAAAATAGTCCTGGAATTTCTACCCAGAGGAATCAGATAAAGTGAAGAAATAAAAGCCATCTAAATGAGAAAAGAGAAAGTAAAATTCTCATTTATATATATATATATATATATATATATATATATATATATATATATAATATTGCAAATGACAATGTTGTATCTATATATTTCAGAATCAACACATATATATCTTCAAATACGCCGCCAAAAAAACTATGAAAACTAATAAGTAAATTTAGCAAAGTTTCAGAATAAAAAAATAACATACAAAAATCAATAACATTGCTATGTAACAATAGCAAGTTATCTGAAATAGGAATCAATAAAATAGCACCATTTCCAATAGCTACAAAGAAATAAAATGTCCCCAAATAAATTTGAACAAAGATCTTAAGGATCTCTAAAATGAGAAGTCCAAAACATCATTTAAAGAAATCAAAGAAGGCACAAATAAATGGCAAGATATCCTGTCTTTTGATAGGAAGAATCACTATTGTTAAAATGTCCACACCACTCAAAGAACTCTACAGATTCAATGCAATCCCCATTAAAATATCAATAAATTTTTCACAGAAAAACAAATCATCGTAAATTTTGTATAAAACGATAGAAAACCCAAATAGCTAAAACCATACTGTGCAAAATGTACAAAGCAGGAGGCATTATTATACTAGGTGACCTGAAAATATACCAGAAAGTGAAAATCATCAAAACAGCATGGTATTGTCATAAATTCAGACACATAAGCCAAGTGAACAGAATTCAGTGAACAGAATACATTTAAGTAAACCCAGATATCCCTAGCAAATGTTCTGAGAGCACACATTGGAACACATGTGGAAATGTTAACACAACCATTTATTCTAATAAATGGTGCTTGGAAAATTATATATCCTCATGCAGAAGAATAAAACTGACCTTTGTTTCTCACTAATTACAAAAATCAACTCAAAATTGATTAAAGATTCAAATAAAATGTAAAAATATTGACCTAATAAAAGAAAACAAGGCATATGCTTCAGGACATTGGAATTCTTGAGGGTATTTTGATAAATTGAAAGTAATGTTAACAGAAAAAGAAATACACAAATTGGAAAAACATCAGACTATAAATCTTCTATAAAGCAAAAGAAACAATCATCAGTCAAGAGACAGCCTACAGAAAGGGATAAAACTTTTGCAAATTATACATCTAACAAGGGGTTAATATCCAGAACACATGAAGAACTCAAATATGTTGACAGCAAAATTAATTAATTAATTAATAACCTAATTAAAATGAGCAATAGATCTAAATTTACATTTTTTAAAAGAAGACATACAAAAACCTTCAAGAGGTATTTGAAGAAATGTCCAACATCACTAATCATCATGGAAATGCAAATCAAATCCATAATGAGATGTCCTAATTCAGCAAGGATGTCTATTATCACAACAAAGTACAAAAGTGCTTTTGAACATGTGTAGAATAGGGAACCCTAGCATAATCTTAGTGGAGTATTTATTAGTGCAACTGCTAAGGAACATAAGGTAGTTTCTTTAAAAAAAAAAAAAAAAAAGGAAAGAACAGAAAAAAATGGAACTATCATATGATTCAGTTCCACTTCTGGGTATATTTGCAAAGAAAATACAATTAGTGTGTCAAAGAGAGATCTGCATTTTCATGTTAATCATATAACACTATTCACAACAATCAGAAAGTGGAAACAGCAGCTGGGTACAGTGGTGCATACCTATAATCCTAGTGGCTCAGGAAGCTGAGACAACAGGAGGATCCTGAGTGCAAAGCCAGCCTCAGCAATAGTGAAGCGCTAAGCAACTAGTAAGACCCTGTCTCTAAATAAAATACAAAGTAGGACGGGGGATGTGGTGCAGTGGTCAAGCTCCCCTGAATTCAATGCCCAGTACCCAGCCCCCACCACAAAAAAAATAAAAAAACAACTGAAGTTTCCATGAGTAATGAATAAATAATGATAAAGTGGTACACCTACACAAAGGGAGTATTTTTCAGTCACAAAAAAAGATTGAAATCCTGCAATTTGGGGCAACATGGATGTTTGAATTATTATTTGAAGATAATTGTGTTAAGTGAAATAAGTCAGGCACCAAAAAGACAAATACTGCAAGTTCTCACTCATATGTGAGATCTAAAAGAGTTCATCTCACAAAAGCTGACAATAGGATGGTAGTTAATAGAGGCTGGGTAGACTAGGTAGGAGGGTGAGATAAACAAAGGGTGATCAATGAGAGCTATGTTACAGTGAGGTGAGAGAAAGACATTCTGCTGTTCTGTTGCACAAGAGGGTAACTATTTTAATAATATGTACTATACATATTCCAGAAAGCTAGAAGAAAATATTTTAAATATTCTCACCATAAATAAATGACAAATATTTGAGAAAACATTGGCATATTATACAATCTGCCTGTGTACCAAAACATCACAGAGTACCCTACTAATATGTATGCAACATTATTTTTGCTTTATTTATATTTATTTTTTTATCTTTTTTAAAGAAGGAAAGTTTATTTTTGCTCACATTTTTCAAAACTTTCAGTACATGACTGGCAAATACCATTGCTTTGGGCCCAAGGTCAAATAGAAAATCATGGCAAAAGGTGTAGAAGAATATAGAGATTCAGGCTAATGGCATTAACCTTTTTGATGAAATAAAACTAGAAAAAAATTTTCAAACATTAGAAATAAGATAGACATACACATACATGATTCATACGGAATCCCAAAGAAAAAAGATTAAGAAAAAAAAAAGCATCTCTGCAAGACACATTATAATCAAAATGCCATACAATGGAAATAAGAAAAAATAGTAAAAGATACATAAGAAATTAGGTCACATTTATTTACATTTATATAAATTTATATTTGTTTGTATAAATTTAATTATATTTATTTTTATAAGCCTCACTTCAAACTTCTCACTTCAGATTCTACAATCAAGGGAGGTTGGAATAAAATATTCCAAGCTTTGAAAGAAAACACTTGCCAACCAAAACTGCTATATCTAGCAAAGTTATGAGCAAAACTAGAAATAATGTGCTAAGTGAAATAATCCAGACACAGAATGCAAATTGGTGAATATTTTCTCACCTATGCAAAATCTAGAGAGAAAAATGAAGAACAAACAGGGATCACATAAAAACAGAAAGGAGATCACACAGAGATGAGCCACCTGACTGGTTACAGAGATGTAAAAGGGTAAAGCAGTAGCTACAGGATGAAATGTACTTTGGAATAAATAAAAATGCCCTGAAGTTTCTGAGAATTCTCTCTCAATGAGGAATTGTATTGAAACAAAAGTCTGTGCCCTAAGAAACACCAGATGATTTAAGTGGGAGAGGCACATGTATCAACTGAGGCTATGGAGACACTTTATTTATAAGTTCCCGGAGGGCAGTACAGAGTGTAGTGAGTGAGTGGAGGGCTGCTGGCACTCACTCAGAAGAATCCCAGAACTCCTCCCTTTCTTCATTTCAGTCACAGTTTTCACATCTGTTCGTAGATTTTTGAGTTTTGACATGTCTATCCCAAGTACAATATCAAAATCCATTTTGCCACCTTTCGTCCAATTCTGCAGCATGCCACAGCTTTCTTCCTCAAGTAACTTCAATTCCACGGCCAAAGGCTGGTTCTCCAATACAGACTCAAGTACACGGTCTGCTATGATCAGCTACTGATGCACCAGGATCAACATCATGACTTGACCACCAAACAGGGCTGCAAGAACTTACAAATCTCCAAAGAGAGATGCTGCTGGGTGCCCTTCCATGATGGGGTTGGGCTGGCAGGTGACATCAACCAGGACTGTACAGAAGACTCTAGGCACAACAGTCCAGCCTCTTGGGAATCTAATTCTCTTGATGCACCACTTCCAGGATGCAGGAGCAGACCATCTTTATATTTTCCGCTTCCATCTGCTTCTGGTCTTTGAATTTTGTTTCTCTTAACAGTTCCTGTGTCTTTTTATCCATTTCTTTATCCATTCTCTTTTTATCTTTTTATCCATTCTCTTCTGAAGTCAGAGAGATCACTGGCCAAAAATGTTCATACTTCAGAAGAGCCAGAGATTGAGGAGGGGTAAGGGCATACATCATTGATTTTGGAAGAGTTCCTGGAGGTACAACTCTGCATGAACAGGAAGGCTGAATTCTCAGGAGTGTATTCCTCTCAAGCTACCTCACACAAAGCAATGGTGTGTCTCCACCATTCCTCCTGTTTCTGCTCCAGCATCTTCTGTTCCTGGCAAGCTATGGTTCTCTGTATTGTCAACCTCTTCAGTTTTAAGAACATCTCTTGGTCATAGAACCTCATTTCTGTGATGTATTTAAGAAGGTTTTTTTTGATTTTTCAGTTTTTTAACTCTTTTCTCTCCATTGAAGGATGGGCATGATGACTTATAAGCTCTTCACACACCCTGAAGCTTTCCCAGGTCCACGATGGCCAACAGAAACACAGTGGTGAGGGCCAGGCTGTCCCTGTGGGAGGCCCACATCCTCACCCGGGAACACAAAGTGGGAAGGATGGCAGCTACACCTTCCCAGAGGGCAACAAAGCTTCCAGGCCAGGAGCGAAGCAGCCTGGGCAGCCTTCCACAGGAAGGACATCAGCGACTTGAAGGCACATGCTTCTTCACCATCTGCTGGCCAGTTCCTATTTTTATTTTAAATATCACTTGAAAAACAAATTAGAAGAAATAAGATTGCATTTACTATAGAACTCAGAGTGTTAAAAATAAAATTTTACATATCTTCAACAAAAGAAGAGTAAAATAAAATGTAACATAAAATATAAAGGAGCTTACAAAATTAAGGTTATGTTTAAAAAAAAGGTATGAAAAGATGACAAAATTATTGTTTCTAAGTATGTGCTTTAAAGAAAATCTAGACAAAATTACCCACCAAAAAGTGGTGGCTCAATTTAAAAAGGATTTTCATAAGTCAGCCAATCAGCACTACACATGAGTAAAGAGGTATATTTAAAAGAAACAAGAGAAGTAATGAAGAAAAGAAATTAAAGCATATATTATGGCAACAGAAAAAAAAATAAGTTGTAAGGAAATCTGCCTACCAAAGGAATTGGATGAGTGATAACTTTTTTAAAAATTTCACTTGAAATTATTTTATGCACATTCTTATAACACTAATGCCTGTTTATATTCATAATACTAATGACAATTTCTACAGATTTAATGGGCATGTTTGTTTTTCTCATAAAAGATATTTTCTTTTGTGGGAATTAATATTTATGTAAACTTTATTCTCTCCCCATGCCAATGAATATAGAATAGCAAATGTCACAGAACTTTCAAAAATTGTTCTGTAACCCAAAATAGGAGTACATGATAGATATGGCACATCTTCAATAGAACTCCATCAATAATTCAATTTCCACACACCTATGGTGCTGCAGCAGCTTTTAATAAACTCTCCAGTGCATACTCTGTAATGGGTTTTGCACTGAAATACTGACTCAAGAGGAATAATGCTGAGGGGAAAAATAGTACAACTCAGTTCTTGGTGAATGATTCAAGTAAAGAATTATTGAATCATTTTTTTTCTTTCCAGGATGAAAATGGGTTTTGTTTGCACTGTTCTACATTTTTATATCATAAGTAAGGCTTGCCTTGTGTTTGGAGGAGTTTTCTTATTCTGACAAATACTCATTGGAAGTTTATGGGAAAGCAGAAGAGAAGATGTAGTAATTTTATAGAGGAAACAAATGCAATGAAAATGACTTATGTTCCTTCAGCAGATATCAGATCCCTGAGAAAATCATTCAAACCATTTGGTCCTGCTGAAAATCCATGGTCTTCATAAATCTCTCTGGTTATAAGGATCTATTCTACTTCCTTTGCCATGCTCACTAGAGTAGTTAAATTACTTCTCATTGCTTCTTAGTCCTTAGAGACGAGAATTATATATAGTTAGTAGACTTTATACAAGTGCTATTATTATGTTTTGTGTTTTGTCTGGTCAGACTAGTCAGACTAAATTTTATTCCTACTCTCTGGCCTGATACATCTGCTTCTTCTCTCACTTTTTTTTCCCCTTGGGTTCTATGTCATTTGACACTTTATAATCTCATATTCCATATGATAGCCAGATTCCATAAATTTTACAGAACTACATGAAATTTTATAAGCTAGTACTGGAATGGGGAAAAGAACAATGTGAGGCTATGAATATGAAGAAAGTAAATATAGAAAAAAAAAAGAAGTGGCGAAAACTTGACAGGATTACATGATGGGATTTGATATGGTGTGGGGAATAGAATAATCAGATATCAGCAGTAAAAAAGGAAAAAAAAATGAACACCTTAGCAAAAGGGGGGGGATAGGAAAAAATAAGACTCATGATGTAATATTTCTAAGGTTTAGAGGTGAATTGAAATATAAATTTTTCAAATAATGGATGGTAAGACCATAAAAAAATGTGTCAAAAACTTAGAAGTTACTCCTATCTTCTCAATCAGGGTAACAATTTTGCTTTTTGACTTACTATAAAAAAGAAAGGAAATGTGGTAAGAAAAGAGGTGTCAACTTTTTGGGAAAAGCTGAATATATTAAGTTCAATTATTTTCATATAAATTTTCACAATTAATAAAGTGGTATGAGTCTTTCTAGACAAGTGAGTGGGAATAGCTAATTACACACTCTCTCTTTTTGTTATTTGTTTACTCATAAATACATCCTATTTATCAGGAAATGTATAATGCATGACACATTTCCAGATATAAATGTGATGTGTTCCTTAGATTTGCAACAGTATTTTTTGCATAAATACAGATGAGTATGAATGCATTTTGTTAGTAGAAGACAACATGCTTTCCTGATGAATTAGGTGTGGAATGTATATTAACTGAGCAGGAGAAACCTCTGTGGCAGGAGAAAAAACACCAAGAATACTGAAAGTATATTGTCCTCAAAGCCTAGTGAAGGAAATTTATCAAGCAAAAGGAAGTGAGCAGCTAACAATGTCAAATGCTGACTTCTTAAAGACACAGAGAATAAAAATTGACACTTAAAAGAAATGCACCTTAAAAGGCAGAGAACAGTGAAATAATCATGACATAAATGTACCTAAAGATCCAAGATCATTGTTGGGAATGTGGTACCAAAGGGAGTAAGATGGAGATTGGAAAGATGGATTAGAAGTAGGCTAGGTGACCTGTAATAATTAGTTGTTAAAGAATTTTCAGGAATTTTGTGAGCTGTCAAAAAATGACAAGTAACTGAAAATCCACCATACTTGGAAAATTTACATGCTGGGAATGAAAAAATTCTGTAAGTCTTGACTTTTGTTTCTTTTCACAGAGCCATTGGATATATAGCACACATTGATAATAAAAATGTGTAAGTTATAATAATCATGAGCTAAAGTAAGTTAGGAGTAAAGTTAACAACAACAACAAAAAATTTCATAATGCAAAATTCAAGACATTGGACATATAATGTATATATTGTTCTTTATATGTGTATAAAAATTATTTAAAAATACATAGTGTTATGGTTTGGATATGAGTTATTCACAAAAAAGCTCCTGTTAATGCTGATTCCAGTATTTACCTAATTTGGAGGTAAAATTATTAGATTATGAGAGCTGTAACCTAATTAGTTTATCCTAGTTTGAATAAAAGGGTGGTAAGTATAAGCAGGTGGGATGTGACCAGATGAGATGAGTCAGAGGGGCAAGCCCTGGATGGTTGCATTTTCCCTATGGATTTCCCAACCTCTCTATCTCTGCTTCCTGACCCTACCATGAACTGAATGGCTTTCTTCTGCTGGGCCATTCCACCATGATGTGCTGCCCCACCTTGGGCCTAGGACAGTGGAGTTATCTCTGGAATGAGACTTTTGAAACTATGAGCCCAAACAAAACTTTTATCCTTTAAGTTTATTTGTCAAATATTTTGGTTACAATGAAGGAAAAACTAAATAAACACAAAATATTTGAAAGTATAACTAGGTATCAGAAACTTAAAACAACTAGATATAATGGGATGTGATCCAGCAGTTGTTGGTTCATAAGAACATTAGAGTGAGATGAACCTAGGTAATACTCAATTGGAAGTTAAGAGTGTTGGGGTTAAAAGATGATCTCAAATAGGAATAGGAACAAGTATACATGTGCTATCTCCCTAGGGTCTGTGGTATGAGAAATGTGGGATAAAAAATTAGCTATCACTTAAGAAGTCTAAAAGCACAGTTTGCAGAAGTAAGCCAGATTTTTATTTGTGCAAGAATAAGGGAAAATTTAGAGGAATAGATCAGGTTATAGAAGATTGTTCTGATGATGTCTTCTAAATATGAAGAGTCCCTGGATTGAGTTTTGGGAGCTAAAAACTGATGTGAAGAGGTCTAAGTCCTACAGGTATTCATGTAAGAGTGAAGGACATGGTATTTAACCTAGAAGATTGAGGGTTCTGGTGTTTCCTGATATCAAGAGATATCAGGACATAATGAGACCAGTTATGTGGAATTCAAGATAGGCAGGGGATATAAGGTTGTTTTAAATGACAAGGAGAAGCAGGCTTTTGATTTTTTTCCTCTTCATCCTTGTTGATGTGGCTGTATGATTCAGGAGGCATGGTCTTAGGCCAAGAGTGCTGATTCACTGAATTTTAGGAGATCCAAGATTTCTGGTGATCAAAAATTAATATAATTCTGGTGTTATACTGTAAGGTCCATCCTTCAACAACAAGAATGAAGGAAGAAGGTCTGAGGAAGGTGTGATGTCTAGTTCCTATGCCCAAATCTGTGTCTTGACCTCTGAGGCTAATAGGAAGCATGGCAATTTTTTCTAACCAGCCACTGATAATATCAAAAGATTAACCAAGCTCTTTCAAACTGAATATTCTTGTAATATGGAAATGACAATGAGTGTTTAAACTTGGGAATATTTAATTTTATTCATCATAGGTATAAACAATAGGACTGTCTAAGTAAAGATGAAACTTAACCATTGATTTTGGGAATGACCAGAGTGAATTATTCAAATTGCCCATGTACAATGAATAGAACACATTTTTTTTAGTAAAGCCACAACTTAGTGCCTCTGATTTTTTTGATATGCAAAGTTAGAGATAGTCTATGTTCACCATGAATTAGGATTTGCTTATGTTTTCCATCAGATTTTCAACACTCTTAAGATAAAATGTCAAGAAGTGGTAAGAAACTGTTCTACAAAGAAAGGGATCTGATACACCATGAGCTTTTTGAGTTTCAAGTTAAGGAGACAAGATGACATGGCTGAAGGTTGTCCTGTTCTAAATCTCATGTTAGGAAGAAGAAAAAAATATAACAAATAACATAACCTAAGGTGTGGAAAACCTGGTTTGGTTACATAATTTTGAATAAAAATGCCATGAAGCTTCTTAGTATGTGCTGACATCATCAGTACTTACCACACAACCATACTATGTCCCTCAGGGCCAGGACCTCAATGCACAATGTAATGCTGGGTATTCTAACATACTTTTAACTTTGTGTGGTGGTGTACAGCACCGGATAACATTATAACATCATCACTGAGTATATGAGCATCCCTAAAATTATCATAGAGAAGAACAGATTATAATTCTGTGGAACCCATCAATCTTTGGGGGAAATAGTTCTCCAGACATTCAAACTTTAGCACTTTTAGTTACTTTGTCTCAGTGTTCAGGAGGATAAAATCTTGTATAATTCAAGAATGGTCTTTAGAGGAGGACAGAAGATATTTTTTGACTCCTGTAATTACCTAAATACAAATTATTCAAAAATATGTTGCAGCTTTATGCTGATTTTATAAGATAGTTGATATTTGTCACATATAGCAACAATCCTAAAATTCATACATTCATTATATTTTAACTAATTGTTATTTATTTATCTGTGTTATTTTTCTACTGGCAATGTGTATCTTACTTGTTCAATTTTGAATTCTTAATACCTAATGTAAGTGGCAGACACCTACAAGGCCATTAATTAAAATTTATAAAATAGGCGCAAAAGTTATAGCTCTCTTCATTCTCACACTCAGCACTTGTGTGAGAATTTAGCACTATTATGGAGAACTGGCTCTAAGGTATTGAAACAGAAAACCACATGCTGAGTTAGAATTTTTATTTATTTATTTATTTTAGAAAATTCATAAATATATTGTTTTGGATTTTCTTCCAATGACATTTTATTTTTTAAATGAATGATTAAAGCTTATGATAAAGTAATGAGATTTATGTCTATCAGAGAGAATAAAGTAACTCTTAAAACAATTAAAAATTTATGCAAAAAAGTCATTATTAGTTATCTCACCAAAGAAACTATACAGATGGCAAATAAGTAATGAAAAGATGCTTGTGATATTTAACTTTCCTTTGCTGTAACAAGATACCTGTTGTAAACAACTTATAGGGTGGAAAGATTAATTTTGGTCCATGGTTTCAGATACTTCAGTTAATGTTCACTTGTTTCCTCCCCTTACTTTTGGACCTCTAGAGAAGCAGTAGTACAACACGGCAGAAGCTGTTTTCTACCTTCCATGTTGAAGAAAACACCATTACCTATGTGGCTAGGAAGCAAAAATGATCCATGATCTTACTTCCTTATAATAGGTCTCATTTTCTAAAGATTCTACCATCTCCCAAAAGTCTACAGGCTGGAAACCAATCTGTTAACACAAGAGTTTTTTGGGGGAATCTTCAAATGCAAACTATAGCAATGTTCAAAGTCACATAGAATTAGGGAACTGAACATCAACAATGAGATACCATTATGCATTGTTAAGAATAGCTCAAGCCAGGGGCAGTGGCCCACCATTGTAATCCCAGGGACTGGGGAGGCTGAAGCAGGAGGATTGAGAATTCAAAGCTAGCCTAAATTCTCAAAGCCAGTGCTAAATTCTCACACAAGTGCTGAGTGTGAGAATAAAGAGAGCAATAACTTTTGTACCTATTTTATGTAGAGGTACTTAAGCAACTCAGTGAGACCCTGTCTCTAAATAAAATGGAAAATATGGCTGGGATGTGGTTCAATGGCTGAGTGGCTCTGAGTTGAATCCCTGATACCCCACCACTCCCCACAAAAAAGAATAACTCAAGTCCCAAACACTGATAATACCTAACACTGGGGAGGATGTAGAGCAAGAGAAATTGTCATTAATTTCAGCATTCCTACAAGCAAATGCATTCATCAGCATTATTTATCAATAAAAAATAAGTTATCAAGATGTCCTTTGAATATAGATAAATAAATCCCAGAATCAACTATTACTTAGAAATAAGAAATGAGCTATCAAGCCATGAAAAAACATGAAATGTCTTTAGTTGTATATTGCTAAGTGAAAAAAAGCAGTCTGAAAAGATAACAAATTGTAAAATTCCAAAATTCTAATACAAAAAAGCAAAATTATAGAAGCAGTAATGGTACATATAAAATATAGCATTATCTATATTCTAGAGGTAATATAAAAATAAAATATAATAAATTCTAATGTGATTATGTTATTATTTTATATAATGCATATGTGTATGCATGTATATATACATATATGAAATTTACCTCTTCATGACAGGCACAGTGAATCTCGCCTTTAATCCCAGCAGCTCAGGAGGTTGAGGCAGGAGGATCGCAAATTCAAAGCCTCAGTAAAAGCAAGGAGCTAAGTAGCTCATTAAACCCTGTCTCTAAATAAAATACAAAGTAGGGCTGGGGATGTGGCTCATTGTTCGAATACCCCAGTAACAAAAAAAAAAAAAGAAAGAAAAAAGAAACATAAGAAAGGAAGGAAGGAAGGAAGGAAGGAAGGAAGGAAGGAAGGAAGGAAGGAAGGAAGGAAGGAAAGAAGGAAGGAACTTAAATCTTCATGATCTCTTTCTGTCACTGCAGGATATTATCTAAGGGAAAAATCTAGATTTGGGATAAATATTATTGGTCTTATCATCCCCTAATGAAACCTGCAAACAGCTAATGTATAAACATGACATATTCCACAATTGTTAGACTTTCTTTTTAATATCTCACAATTTGATATTTCAGTAAGTAATTCTGTCTTCTTGACTTAGTGATTATAGATTTCATGATTCATTTGATTTCATAGAAGCAATTTCCTGTGACCAGAGAATGACATCTTGTAGAGATCTCAATAATATTGAATCATTGATATGGATATCAATAAATTTCCTAGATTTTTTTGCATGATCTGTAAGCCAGTGTTTCTTTATATTTCTCTATATTTCACATTTTGCAAGCCACTATCTCAAGTGCTCTTTGAGGGAGGTGAGGTCTATTTTATAAATTCATGAAGCCATAAATAAATTTTAATACAACATTTTATTGGCATTAATTGGCAGAATATAAAAATTTCTGTTATTTTTTTCTGGTAAATTGTAAAAATTTCATTCTACTTCTTATTTTATGGGGAACTTAAGTGAGAACCCCTTTTAATAGACTGGGCTGTAAATGTGGAGTATGATGATCACACACTCTTAGTTTTACATATTCTCTTCCACCTCAGTTCTCATATCACTTTACTTATTTAGCATTTCAAGAAACTGTTGATAATTGATTAGGATTTCAGTAAAATTAAATACATTTATTTTACCTTGATAAATGTTGAAATTTATTTTTTTAAAATGTATATATTGTAAATGTAATTATTTAAATTTATGTATACAATTACATATGCAGAGAACAATCTATTTACCTAGTTAGAATCCTGCTGTAAAAAAATCATTAATTTTTAGCAAGTATTTTTGCTCCCTATGTCATAACTACTAGAGAAACGTTATTAATCACATTAACATTATTTATAGTGAAACATTATTCATCTCATTTGATGAAAGTGTGGTTTTCAACAGACTCCAAAGTGCCATCTTATTATTATCATCATCACTCAAACCTGACAATTATTGACATCCGCATTTCAGGAACATACAGCTCCTGCTTACAGACACATTCTTTATAACTAACAGAAGCACACAAAAGAAGGTGATATCTTAGGTGTGTGTGACAAAAAGATAATAATTTTAGAGAGAAATCAGCAAAATTTTTCCTAAAACAGTGCATTCTTGTCTAAGTTAAGAAAAAGAAAAGTCATTTGCACTTCTACTTTATAAACTGTTGCTCTATGGGCAAAACAATAGCAGAAATGTTTCTTGAATTCCTTGGAGCAAAGACCATGGAGAAATTCACAGAGGCATGTGAATTCCTTTTTAAATGTTAAACAGATAAATAATAATATTAATTTAAGGGAAGAATTAGAGATTTTTAGCAAGTAATTAATATTCATTTCAACCTGTAATTTTGCTTGTACTGACAAAGCCAGGATAAAAAGCTGGGTTTTGTTGTTGTTGTTGTTTTGTTTTTTGTTTTGTTTTATATTTCTAAAAACTCAAATATCAAGACAGGGTTTTATGAATTTCTAGAAATATCATGGAGCCTATTTATAAGGAACACAAATGAAAGTGCAGTCCATTGATTTGTATGTTTTAGATATCTGACCCCAGCATTTGTTACTAATTCACTGAATAACTTCATTAGAATTATGTATCAAATAGAAAAGACTTTTTTAGTGTATTATAACTTCACTCATTCTTTAGACTCCAAAGGTGATACTTGGACAGGCAGCCAAAATTTATGTGCACATTTATTAATTCTTTCCCCTTTATCCTACTCATTTAGGTGTTTATTTCTTCATGCATCTAAGTATAAGATAAGTATTTTTGAACTACTTACCACATAAAAAAGCATTGTTTTACACTCTGGATACACGATACATCAACATAAAATGAGAAGATCTGTTTTCATTTCAGAAGAAGTTCCTAGGCCTGGAATTATTTCCATAGGTGAATCTTTAGAATTCATAAACTCTAGATCACTCTGTTTTGCTTTACTTGGGTTAACATTTTATATGGACTAGTCTGTTCATGATCGCGTTTTATAACTGTTTTCAAACATTAAAAAAAAAAAAGGCTTAAAGCCTACTATTGGATGGAGACATAAAAGAACATATTAATAATTATATAGACCAGGAATTGGAAAAACATTTGTTTAAAAAGCCCAGAGAAATAACATTTTAGGATTTGTAACATTTTAGGTTTCTTTGTCACAACTATTCAGCTCTACTGATGCAATGTGAAGGCAGCCATGAGCAGTGCAACAATTGAGCACAGTAAAGTTGTGTTCTAATAAAACTCCATTATGTACACTGAAATATGAATTCATATAGTTTTTGAGTCACAAATATTGATCTCTTTTTCATTCATTTTTAACTATTATAATGCAAAATCCATTTACCTGCAAGCTATAAAAAAAAGCAGGAGATTGGATTTGATCTTCACACTATAGTTTACTGACAATATAGATATCTTATATATATTATGGAGAAACAAAAACAGTTTCCATAATTCAGCTACACATGAGATGATAGCATGATGTAATTCAAAATTCAGAAAAAGAAATCATTCTTAATTAGTCAAAGATGAATGTTTTTGAAAAATTATATTGAGCTGGTAATTAAAGAAAGCTTAAAATTGGGAATAGAGGAGAAAAATTAAAAGGTTGTATATATAGGAACAAGTTGTGAAATAAAGGAAAAGATGCATAAACATAATGTATATTGATTGTTTGAAACTTGATTTGGAATTTGACATTGCTTACCAATAGTCTCTCAATTGTTGTTCTACATATTTCTTAGTCTTTTAGCTTATGCCAAGTGATAAAATGTTCATTTTAAAAATTTAACATTAATTACAAATTTTTTTTAGTATTTAATAGCAGTATATTTATTTCCAAAAATTATCTAATAACATTTTTTTTTCTTGTCCTGGGGATTGAATACAGTGTTAATCTATCACTGAGCTACATCTACAGTCATTTTTTAAAAGTTTTTTTTTAAATTTAGAGGCAGGTTTTCTCTAAATTACCTAAGTTAACTTTGAACTCACAATCCTCCTGGTTCAGCCTCTAGAATAACTGAGACTAGACTTGTGTGGCAGTATATCTAGCCTTTAATAGTTTTTCATATTCATATTGAATATAGGCCTTTTATTCATTTAGAGAAATAATTGAGTTATCTGTTAGTTATTATGATTTGATATCATTGATCATTTTCTGTTTTTTCTCTAAAATTTATAACTATATATAACTGTAAATATATATATTTAAATATATATATATATATATATATATATATATATATATATATATATATATATATAAAATCTTCCAAGAAACAGTTATAAAGTAGTAATTCTTAGGGAGAATTCTGGAACATATAATCTTAACATTGGTATATTGGTATAGATGACATTGCATTTCTATTATGCATTGAAAATGAGAACATGATGACTTACTGGGCAGTCTTTTCCTGAATATCATACATCCTGCATAAAAACTGTTCTCAAGTCTCTGAACTAAGCCATGTTATTGCAAGAAAAAAAAAATATCGCCGTTTGGCCCTGAAAAGTAAATCCACAAATTAAGAGAAGTCTTATCTTCAAAAACTGACCTCCAGCACACAGTGTGAGTAAACCAAACCATAGGTTTCCTGAAGATGCCAGCATTTAAATTTGTATTTAATCTTAATGAAAGGTATTAATTCTTCATAGAGTAAATTTGATTCAGGAAGAAGAAAACTTTTTTTTAAGAACTTAATAGCAATGGTAGCTTTAATGCTACAAAAGTATTTGTATAGCCAGGCACAGTGGCACATGCCTGTAATCCTAGCAGTTCAGGAGGCCAAGGCAAGAGGATAGTGAATTCAAAGCCAGACTTAGCAACAGTGAAGCACTAAAGCAACACAGTGAGACCTTGTCTCTAAATAAAATACAAAATAGGACTGGGAATGTGGCTCAGTAGTCATGTTCCCCTGAGTTCAATCCCCGGGATCCCCCCACCCCTCAAAAAAAAATGAAGTATTTGGTAGAAGTGCATCTGAACAAACATCTCCAAGCAGATATGTATTGAAAGAAGATAATAAATTTTTCCTCTTTATAAATTTCTACGGTTGAATTATCCTCTAAAACTCATGTTAAAACTTACCTACCCAATAGTTTTAAGAGGTAATTTTGAAGAGGTAATTTGCACTGGAGGTCTAATGCCTTGAGAATGAAATTAAGAGTTTCATAAAAGGTGCTTCACTCATGTGGAATTTGGCAGATTTGCACTTTTACAGTCTACAATAAGAGGACAGAATTGTATCCCTCCAGAAGATGCAGCCCTCACCAGAAAAGGAATCTACCTGTGCCTTGATCTTGGACTTCCCAGCCTCCAGAAATCTGAGAAAACAAATTTATATTTTTATAAATTGTACAATCTAAGGTATGTTTCTATCATGGCAGAATCTGGACTAAAACAGAAACATATATTTAGAGAGTAATAGTAGAATTCCTGCCCTCCAGAAAATCTTCATTTAGGCAAAGGCTCTGCATAAGCTATTTATAGTACCAAGCTCCAAACCAAGCCTTATGCCAGAGTCCTCACTCTTTACCACTGTTGAAATATTCATTACTCAAGAGGTAAACCATGCTTATCAGTTCATCCTCTGTAAATTTTCCCACCAAAATACTTGCAAAGCAGACATTCTGGGAATTTGCTACAAATAATACTTAATCTGATTAATTTCTGCTTCATTTACTTGTTGAATTTTATTTACATTGAGTAGAAAAAAATTGAAGTTTAAATAATATTCTAAGAATTTAAGACTTGGAGAATGGTCCTTGCGGAAAAAGAAAATAATAATATGTTAAGAATGTAGAAGGACACAATATTTTCTAATTTTCCAGTTGTTTTATTGGTGGTTTTGAAACACTCAGAATTCCATGTGCATGATTGTCTTACTGGTATAGGGAAGCTCTCTCAATGATACTGGGGATTCTGTGTCACAAAGATTCTAAAATATTTTCCACTGATGCTGAGCTGACTAAGAACCTGTTACTGATGACTGGTAAATGTCAACAGCCTTACAGTGCTGTAAAATATACCTTGCTTGAAACAAAGAATTCAGATTTAATTTTTTTTATTACCAAAACAGCTATCAAAGCACTGGTCTAAACCACTTTTCTTGTTCACCTTCTTACTTAAATATATGACCTTCTCAAGAAAATTGTGACCGCCCTAAAAGTAATTCCATTTTGACCAAAATGCCTAAGTGGAGTATGTATTCATTCACGCATGTGCACATTAATGATTTATTGCCTTGGCAATAGTTACTTCTCAGGTAGATTTGTGTGTGTGTGTGTGTGTACATGTATGTATATATATATATATATATATATATATATATATATATATACTTATATATACATACACACATATACATATGTATATATATATACATATGTGTGTGAATGGTGTATTTGTGTGAATTTCAATTATAAAAATATGGGCCCTATAAATATGACCAAAATCCCAATCCTAAACAATTTTATAATTTTTTTCAAGTGTTCTTGGGCTGAAAGGGAGTGCCTACATTTTAGAGAAGTCCTATATTATTCTCTTGTTACCACAACATGCTCTTTTTTAACGTTTTGTATATTTACTTTCCCTAGTATACACTATATAAGAAAGTACAGATACCTATTATGCTATATAATTACATATTTAGGTAGATATGTTTTATGTGAAATTATATATAATATAAAAATTTGTTCATACTAAATTACTAGATTGTCCTTCAATAGTTATTTTTTTGTATATTAAAGAAATTTTATAATACCCAAGCTTCTATAGAAATATGAAGTTTCCACTGAGTACACTGAAGAGACTTTTCTGATGTGTCTAATTGAGTGCCAAGTGGGCCTAAACCGGGTAATTGTTCTCTACAGCATTTACAGCATTTTAGATTTTCAAAGCACTTTTAAATGATGACAGTAGTAACAATGTCCCCTAGCCCCAATAGGATGTTCCTTCATTTTCTACTCTGCTGGATACATTGTAAGATCCATTCTCATGGTCCAAATTGCTTGTATTGTGTATCTTTGTTTCCATGCTTTTGGATCATTGTTTCACTATATTTATTGGTATTTTGGCATTTTGTCTTCTCAGGAGATATGGGAATTAGTTTGTCTCTGTGCCAACCTTAACCTCTGAAAAATACCTCACAGCAAACTCATACAAAAGTTTTTAATTTCTATTATTTTAATGAGGAAATCTATAGTTAGAAGGTAGAAAAAAATTACCAAATGGAAATCAATGGTTTTATTCAACTTTGGTGTCTTGAGATGTTATTCAATTTCTATGCTGAGTGTAATATATCACAGAGACATTTACCTTTCTGTTCCAATATATCATCAGAAAGCTGAAGAGAAGCTTTTACATTATTGCAAATTCCCAATAGCTTCACCATAATAAACCCTTGCCCACTATAAATCTTAGTTGCTTTCTTCCACAATTTAACATGATTGCATTATCAAATTCATGCAGTCACTCCTGAGGTATAACAATAGCACTAATTATTTTATTTTATTACTTAGTTATGGTGTAGATATGAGTTGTCCCTCAAAAGCTCACATGTTCGACAATGCAAGAATTTTCAGAGGTGAAATGATTATGAAAGGTGTAATCTAAGAAGTGAATTAATCCAACAATATGGGTTAACTGGGTAGTAACCATAGCTGGAAGAAGTATGTCATTGGGAATGTGCTGTTGTGTTTATATTTTGTTCGTGGTAAGCAGAGCTCTCTCTTTGCTTTTTTGGCAGTCGTATCCTAAACTGCTTTCCCTCTACATACCCTTTCTCCATAATGTTCTGCCTTACCTCAGGCCCAGAGCTTTGAAGTTAACCAACCAAGAACTGAACCTCTGAAACATTGAACCAAAATAAGTTTTTTTTCCTCCACATTGTTTTTGTCAGGTCTTTTGGTCACAGTGATGTAAAAGTTTAGTAAAACAAGGATAATATAATAACTAATATTTGTAGAAAGGTGATTTTATTTAGATATTAAAAGACAAATACTGCAACACATGACTAAATCATTCAGGATCACTCCAGGCAAATTTGGGTTGGCATGAAATAACAACACAAAGACAGAAAAAATACCTTTGTCTTGGGGTCCAGTGACAGCTCTCAACATTAGGGGGTCCATTGGAAAGAAAGTGACTGACCTAAATTCTTTATTTTTATAGGGAAACACAAAAGGAAGTTAGATGGAATATTCTTTCCAAATAAGGCAAGGGGTCAGGTTTTAGGAGGTTGAGTCTAGCTTCGTGACTTGTGGTCACCAGATTGACTGACATCTTGGAAGTCCAGACGTATCTCAGGTAACTGTGTAGGATCAAAGGCAGAGCAAGAAGAAAGTGCCCACGTGTGTTGCACGGCCCAAAGAGCACACAACACCACTCTAGCCCTCCCATACGCTGAATGCGCATAGCTCACACACACAGCCGGTGGCTGGCCTGCGACAAACTTTTGGAAAACATTAAAATTATATATACCTGTATATAAAATGTCACAAGTACATGGACAATTCCCCCAAAGAGTTGTGGCAATCAGCTTCATCATCTAGTATTTCCTCACTGATGTCATGCAATTGAGACTTTTAGTCCTGTGAGAATGAAAACCAACTGCAGAAACTCAAATTTTAGATCTGTAACAAGGTCTATAGATGGATTGAGAAAAATAAGCCCTTGCCTCATTCAATGTAGGTGGTTGGATAATATATTTCATGCTACTCATATTATTATTGAAATTGTTATTATTTAGTTCAATAGAAATAGAAAGTTTCAGAAGCATTAATCATGCCTTTTTTTCAGTCTCCTGCCATCTTTTTAGGTAGTGAGAAAATTAACAAAAAAAAAAATATATTTAGTGAAGTAAAATATTATTTCTGGTAATCACTTAAACTCCAAACCCCA
This sequence comes from Marmota flaviventris, assembly GCF_047511675.1. Classification (NCBI taxonomy): domain Eukaryota; kingdom Metazoa; phylum Chordata; class Mammalia; order Rodentia; family Sciuridae; genus Marmota; species Marmota flaviventris. Next base: position 26,367,565 of record NC_092504.1, read on the forward strand.
ATATATATCAGACAATATAAAATGAATCAAGTGGAAACCTCTGTTGGATTACTTGTGGTAAGGATATTTAATAGCTACTTAATATATTTCATTTAAGGTCTTAAACATTTTATATTTCATTTTATCTTTAAAGTGACTATATGGAATGTACTATCACTAGTTTACACATAAGAAAACAGACTGTAGAGATTAGTTGACTTATTCAAAGTCATTTTGTATCAAGAGTAAATTCAAGATTCTGATTCCGATTTCAGATGCAATGGTCATGAGTTTAATGGAGAGAAATGGTTTAGGAGGTCTGTCATACTTAAAATGTCTTAACAATTTCCTTTGATTTTTCCTCAGTAAGTCAAATTATTTCTGAAGTTTTATGTATCTTAATCCTCTATGTCAAGGTAAGTTACAAGTAACCTACTTTGAGCTATAGCACGCTAAAGGGAATTTATTCTAATACAGGGAAATTGATTCTCATTTTACCATTATGCTTCTCACTATGTCTTGAATCCAAATAATACCATATTTGACATATCCTTTTCTGTGTTCTTATCTGCATGTGGGGTTAGAAATAAAAATTCTACATAATAGTCTGAATAAGAAATTGATTAGTTGTCCCAAACTCTTCTAAGTGGTAATGAACACTAAACCTAAATGCAAAGCAAAAATTAGAAATGATACTCAAACTAGACTAGACATAGAAATAGATTAGTAAATCTTGACTCTAGTGAAAATAATCATCCAATTTGCAGTATACAAAACCTAAGTAAAAACTACACATTTTTTTGAAAGAATAAGATTGATTCTCTGTTCTGATAATATTATATATATGATAATGATAATTTTATTTTTATATTTTTTCATATATATATATGAAAAATAGTGTGGAAGGAAATTTTACTAATGTGCTATATTCTTTTACTGTTTTGCCTACAAAAGTAAAGTTACCAACCACAATGCAAGGGATGATTATTATAGGGTCTACATCTCCTAGATTCATGATACCCCAAAGGACAAATTTGTCAAGGGCTTATCATTGTTCAGTATTGAGAAATGGTTGGAAATAACAGATAACAAATGTTAGACTCAAGAAACATTGCCTGGAAGGCTTAGCTCCCTTCCATGTTTGTGTGAAAATAGAATCAAATACTCATTTCTGTGATAGGTTCTGAGGAACAGCATAATTTCAATTTTTTCATTAGTGAAACATGACCAAATATCTTGCAATAACATTTATGTGCATGAAAGTCCAGAAATTTAATTTAAGGAGTCACATTGAAGAGAAAAATCATTGACAGCATTCAGAGACTTGGTTGGAAGCTACATGAATGAATAAAGAAGTTATATATAATCATATAACATTTCTCTTTTTATTTACAAATAATTTTATGGATTAATAGGACTCTGTGATATTTCCATATATGTGTATAGCATACATTGGTTATATCCAACCACCTTTCTTCCACCCTGGTTCATCCCCCAGAGCACCCTTCCCACTCCCTAGTCATTACTATTCTCAATTCAGGTAGACATTCTTGTTTCTGTAATGCAAATACCAAAGAACCAGTGAATATTTTAGAAATGGGAAGGTATGAAGAGATGAGAGAACAAGCATGTGTATTTCAAGACTGAATTCACTGCAGAGGAATGCAATAAACATGAATAACAGTTGTGATGTAACATTGTGTAGGTAGGCTTTAAACCCAACCCAGAACTATTATTCAACACCATTGTCATTCAAAGATTGGGATATACGGAAATCTTTGCCTTTGGGAATTGCTTCAAAGCACTTCACATCATTAAAAACGCATGCACTGTTTCAGTGTAATTATTTTAATGCATTACATAAAATTAATTTGCATTGCTAGACAAATATTGAGAAAATTGAACCAATTGTTTGTGGTGGTTTAGTTTAAATTACTTGAAGTTGTGAGGAAAAATAAAAAGGTAACTCTAGTGACAATGGCCTTGTGTGAATCCTATAAAATGTTGTACTTGAACAAAGATACAAAGAATTATGTAGTTATTTCTAAAAGTCATAACAGAAAATAACTTTGTATGTTCATTATAACACCTTTCAAATATCCATTAAGCATAAAGGCTGTGCATTAACTCAAAGGAACAAGGAGGTAAAAGAACAGATTTCTTTCAGTGTGAATGGGTTAATCTTTATGCATCTTAATTTCTTAGGTACTATTTGGAAGAAGCTACATTAATAAAAATATCTAAGGCTATTCTTTGCTTATGCATTCTTTCATATACCTACCTGTTTCTCTTCTGTTACTAAGTCAATTACTGCGTATTTTTTTTTTAGAGTGTTCTGCACTAAGTGAGTACCATTGAATAGAATTACTCTTTATCTACAGTTAATGATAAATATGTTTTGGTTACATACTTGGCCTAAAGATTCTAGGCAGTTTTAGATTTTATTCTCCTTGTTGACATCTAAGAGCAGAAAAGAGGACATAATTAATATAATTCTCAGTTTACTTACATGCAGTTTTATTCAGCTTTTTCACCACTGTGACCAAAAGACCTAACACGAACAATTTTTCAGGAGGAAAAATTTATCTGCGGTTCTTAGTTTTAGAAGTTTTAGTCCATAGACAGTCAGCTACATTGCTCTGTGCCTGAGATGAGGCAGAACTTCATGGCAGAAAAGTGTGATAGAAGAAAGCAGCTCAGGACATGGAACGAGGAAACAGAGAGACTCCCTCCATCCCAGACAATATATATGTCCCAAAGGCACATTATACATGACCCACCTCCTCCAGCAAAACCATACCTGCCTACAGTTTCCAACCACTTAATCTGTATGAGAGTATTAATGTACTATATAAGGTTAATAATCTTATAACCCAGTCTTTTCACATCTAAGTTTTCTTGCATTGTCTCACATATGACCATTTGGGGGACACCTCATATCTAAACATGTTGAATGTATATAATATTAAGAATAACTATTTATAATATAATGTTAGTTAATGAAGAAAACCAAAATTTTGTTACATGAATTAAAATAACACATTCAAATGTTTTGTAAACATGCTAGTATACAATAAGCATTTAAAAATTATAGATTGTATTGTATCTATCATTGTAATAACTTCACTTTAATAACTTTCATTTGAAAAAATTATGCTTTCATTTTAAAAAAGTGAATAACACAAATCCCATTTAATTATGTATACTTTGTAAAGTTCTACTCCATGGATGAAGATAAGTTTAGGTATACATCTATGAAAAATAATTAGTTTCTTTTAGCTGTTATTGTAATTATAAGCACCAGTGTTGAGATAAAATTGAATAGCAAAATAGTTATAGACTTTCAAAGGTATTTACCTAATTTAATATTTCACAAATCAGATGGCAGGAAAAAATGTAAACAAAATTTCACTAAATATTTCCTAATTTCCTGTATAAAGTCTGTACCTATTTATGCTTGCACTAATGGCACTTGAGTATTCCTGATTCCCTGATTCCTCATTATCATTTCTTTCAGGTATCCAAAGTTGCTAGGTGAAAAAATTACTCAACATTTTAAATTGTTGTTGCCTTTAGTAATTAAGTTAAATATTTCCCATATAATCATTGGTCATTTGCCTTTTAATTTTTCACTGTAATTATTAGTAATTTAGCAGGCACTAGGACCTATTAAAAACCCACTTAGCCTTTCAGTACTTAGTTATTTAATCCATACGTAGAAAACCAATTTTCTATTACTACAATTGTCCCTTCATTTCTTCTTTGCCTGTTTAGGCCTAAACATTTGGTGTCTGCCCACCACCACCTCTAGTATGGAAGAACCCTCACCTCGGGCAAAGTCTACCATAGGCTGCCCCTTATCCACACACCTGCAGGCCCTGTCACCCTGCTTTAGCTCCTGCCCATCACAACTGGATTGCTCATCAGAGTAGATGCCACTCCTTACCCACTTGGCTTCAATCCTGCTCTGGACCTCTCCTCCAGTTTTGGATTGTTTATTATCCCATTTAGGATCAATCTAACACACTTGAAGAAAACTCCATGGATACATTCTCAGGGTCCCAATTCATTTGCCCTTTGAATGATGCACATCCCCGGAAAGCCTATGTTAACACACCAGAATGTGAAGCCTTGCTCTAAGCTTGTAGCATCTTTGTGTGTATGTGCTCACCACTCTTAGGCTCTGACAATTAGGCTGTCTCCTTTGAAGGGCCCTTACTCACCTACATCAGGCTTCAGCAACTCACAGAAAGGCCCTAATTACTCTTGCAAAAATTAAAATTTTAAAAATAATTTCTTCAAGGATGTTACACTCATAGGTTTCAGAGATCAGAATGTAAACATAATTTTGGGGGGAGGTGTCACCATCCATCTCCCAAAGAAAGTAACAAATACATTCCAATATACAAATGACTTTTAGGTCCTCCATGAAAGGAATTAGAAGTAGCCTATAAGCCTATGGAACAGTGCGTTTCAACATCATTATTCATAAAGAAATGCAAAGTTGAACTAACAGAGAAACCCTCACCCAACTACCTGAAAAATTAAAAAGCATAGAGAATAAGAATTTTGATGAAATATATTTTATATTTTCAGTAGTTTTTTAAGTTGTCAAAAATACTTTTTCTAACTCAGGTTATGAAGGTATTGCATGTATTGTTCTTTTTTTCCCGTTAAATCTTTATAGTTTTAACTTTGAAGTATAGATCTATAATTACATTTCAACTAATTTTTGTGTGTGGTTTGATTCAAAGTATTTTGATATATATATATATATATATATATATATATATATATATATATATATATATATACACACACACACACACACACACACACACATATATATATATATATATGAATTCATTTTTACACGACCATTTATTTATTAAACAGAAATTCTTTTTCCAATGAAATTAACCTGGAAATTTTGTTTAATATTAAGCTGTTATATAGTTGTAGTTCTATTTCTTGAATATCTATTCTGGTCTAGTGATAACTTTCTTTTTCCTTCCAGTAACACCTCACTTTTTAAATCATTACAGCTTAGTAATCATAGTATTTGAGTAAGTATTAAAAACAGATAATATGGCTGGGCATGGTGGCACACGCCTGTAATCCCAGCAGCCTGGGATGCTGTGGGATAAGGATCAAAATTTAAAGTCAGCCTTAGCAACTCAGTGAGTTCCTAAGCAACATAGCTTCATCCTGTCTCAAAATAAAAATAAACAAGTGAATAAATAAAAAGGGCATGGGAACGTGACTCAGTGTCTAAGTGCCCCTGGGTTCAATCCTGGGTACCAAAAACAAACAAATAAAAACTAAAAAACAACAATTGGTAGGATCATAAGAAAAATGATCTGTTTAGGGAAAAGTCTCAATTACAAATACATCATGTCTCCCAAATTATTTAGGTCTCCTTAAAATTTACATCAACATTTTAAGTATTTTCAGAATAGAGTTATTGCTTATCTATTTCTAATATTTAACATGCATTGATATTACTATAAATTTTATTTTTTTGATTTCTATTTTTGTTCATTATTAGTATGAAGACATTAAATCTCATTGCCTTGCTGGAATCGTTCATTTCTAGTAGTTTACTTATAGATATCTTTAACTATTTCATATATGAAATTCTGTCTTCTAAAATCAATCACAATTTTACTTCATTTTTATGTAACTTTTATTTCATTTTCTTGTCCTACTACACTGGCATGTTTAAGAAAAAAATGGTGACCAATGAAGGACACTGAATAGCACTAGAGTATACATTTTCTTCTATGAAGTGTTCAGTCTTGTTATAGATGGAATCAAAGTAACATTGATCCTGTTAAGTATTGGTTTTGGCTTCCTTGAGTTGGGAAATTTCAGGTTTGCCATTAATATCACCTTATTTTTAGGCATAGAATTATGCTTAAATTCTAGATTTATTTTATATTGCAAATATAAGAACTTCCTCAACTGTCAATAATAACAACAAAAAATAACATTTTAAATAAGCTTTTCTTCTCTTTCTGGATATGATTAATATGAACTCACTATTCTGTGATTTCTAGAAGACAGGTCCAAAATAACTTTACCTTACTATTGTTCCTGGATTTTTTTCTCTACTTCTGCTAAGTTTATGATTTTTCAAATACCTAAGGAAAAACTGTGCAACATAAGAGTCCAAGTTTTCTTCAGTTTGAATACTTTTTTAGACTTTTTGCTGGGGGAATAGGCTTATATTTCTAGTCACTGCCATTTAAACTTCATGTAAAATTAAATTCCCTTTATACAAAAATTTAATGGGAATATAATCTTTTCAATAACAAAATAGTGTTAGGTTCATGGAACAAAACGGTTTTGAGAACATGTTAGAGGTAAAAGTATATTTAGTAGATTAAAAGCAATAGAGCTTATATTCATTAATGGTCAAAACTGAAAAAAAATATTGATATACTTATCATTTTCTTTCAAACCAAAGTCTTAGTTTTAATTTTGGAGAAATTCAATCTGTGGTTTCAGAGACAGATAACTATATTGTAAGATTATTATCATTTTGATCAAAAATATTTATATATTTCTATACTAATAACCATTAGCTAAGATACTGTGTCTAATGAGAAAATAAGCATGATAAAAGCTGAGTCATTGGTGTTGAAGAGTTCTTGAAGTTGCTCTGTCATAAAGAGATATATTGAATACATTGTTCATAACATAAGACATTAGATAGGAAACTTAGATCTATATCTCATTTCCAGAAAGCCATGTATTAGTAGTTTTTTTCTAGTTTATATGATGCAAAGCAAATCTATCAGTATAGTTGTTCTTTTTTTTTTTTTCTGTAAGAACAGAAATGTTCATTAGGAGGAGTAAGAGGAGAATGAGGCATAGCAACATATCTGCAGGCAAATAGCATACTGAGAATTTTCTTTTGTATTTTTGAATTGTGTTGCGTTATTTTGCAACAAGACAATGTATTATACTAAAAAATGTATGAAGAACAAAGATACCTTATATAAAAAATATAAAATAGATACAGTATGATTTATAATTGTGTCATTATCTCAGTAATTTCCATTATCTGTCTAAATTTTTTTAAAGTATCTTATTCTGTTATTTTGGGGAAAATTCCTATCTTCTGAAGTGGATTAACTTCAAGAAGTTTAATGGGTATGTTCAGAACTTACAATGGGAAGTTAAAACAAAATATTTTAACTTCACTATCTTATAATTTAGTGTAATTTGTGGTGCCCCAAAGCACTGCATAAACCTTAATAAAGAATAAGTCTTTATGACTCACTTCAATTTAATGTTTCTAAGCAGAGTAAAATGAGGAATCATTACATGCACTGGTGGAAGCAGATTTTTAAGCTACAGTTTTGTATAATTCTTGTCACCTTACTTATGACAGCTATAACAAATAAAGAAACTGAGGATGGATACATAGGGATAATTAAGCAGTGTTGATCTTAGGACAGTTGTCTTTTCAATGAAACACTGATTGCATTGTTCATAACAAAACTATCTCTGCATGACAGAACTAATTAGTGACCATCTGAACTTACTTAGCCAAACGAAAAAAGCAATTAAAAATGCCGTCATCACTGGATCTACCATTGAACAGCTGGTTATATTGATAAGAAATCCAGCAAGTTAAAGCTACTTTAGAACACAATGGAACATAATCTGCTTCCTGAGTAGTAATTAGAGAGCAATAAGAGAATATGAGATTACTGTTGAGAAACTGTAATTGTAATGCAAACAACTTTTAAAATACATTTTTCCTCCTGAATTGGCATGAGAAAAATGGATAAAAATATTTTATATTCTCTGAAATATTTTATATTCCTATGGGACGTACAGATGAGATTGTAAAATTTATCAACAATTAACCATCTTTGAGACAGGATGTATTGTATTGCACTGCAATTGATTAACCAGAACAGGTGAAGATAGATTTAACTAGGAATCATATGGCACAAGTTTGGGAGACAGATAATATGGCATTGGGTTATAAAAAAAATACAGGGCAGGATTAAGTGTATCTACTGCAATATGTAAGAAACAAAAGCCCTAAAATGTGTATGTGTGTGCGTGTGCTTGTGTGTGTGTGTGTGTGTGTGTGTGTGTGTGAGTTTTTAAAGTTCTTACATTGGAGGTTAAGGATGTAACTCAGTGGTACAGTGCTTGAGTCTCATGCCATGAGGCCCTGGGCTCAGTACCAGTACCACAAAAAAAATTTGAAATGGTGATTTTCTTCTCCAACATTTCTGCTGAAACTTATTTCTCAAAGGCATAAACTAATGCTATTTGGAGGTGAGCTTTTGGGAGGTGATTCAGGAAATTTTGAATACATAAGGTCATGATTGCATTAGTGACTTCAAAATAAGCATGAGGGAAATCCAAGTTAGTAAGCACACACTTTGCCATAGGCCCCCTGCGACCTTGGGACTGTATAGAGTCCCAGAGCAAGAAGGACCTCACCAGGTGTTGCTGTTCAATTTGAATAACAAGGCCTTCAGAACTGTGAGCCAAATAAATCTTTACATATTTTCTTTTAATAAATTACCCAGTCTATGGTAGTCAGTAATAGCAGCAGAAAAAGGACTGAGACAGTTGCTATCCTAATTATTTTATTAAATTTTGTTTTTCACTGTAGGAAAGTGGGAAATAAGACCTCATTCTTATCAATCATATTTGGTACACAATCCATATAAAAATAAATTTGAAAAAGCATTAGTAGTATCTCAAACTCTGTTAAGCAATTATTGCCTCCTGAAAATTATACTTATTATCCATGCATTGCTTAGGTCTTTTCTAGTCTTCATAGCTCTCTAACCAAAACATGTTTTCATCCCCGAAAAAAAAAAAAAAGTAATATTCGAGCATAAGAATTTGGAAACAGAAAACAACAACAACCAAAAAAAAAAGTACCATTAACTTGCTGTGTTAAAATAGACAAATTATTTAATTTTCAAATTTGAGGTTGTAAATCTCAAATTTGGTTGGGAAGTGATACTAACAACTCATGCGTGGGTGCACACACCCATGCATACATTAGGATGAACAATGGCCACTCCAAAAGCAAAGAATGAAGTCCGAAACTCTGGAGACCATAAAATCCTTAATGTTAATTTATGAGGAAACAGCTTTTTGAAGATGCAAATAATTAAGAATCCCCAGATGACATTGTCCTAGATTATCCAGGTAGGTTCCCATTGCAGAAAGGCAAAGAGCAATTAAAAACACCTAAAGGTAGGAGGTAATGTGACTCTGAAGACAGAGATTGGAGCAATATAGCTGGAATCAAGGCATAGCACTAGCCACTAGAGCTGGAAGAAAGAGGGAACATGTTCTTTAACTTCCCTAAAACCTCTGAATCAATGTGAAGATGGCTACAACTTGATCCTGTCCTATGCCAGTCCTGTTAAATTTAGATTTCTAGCTTCCAGAAATATAAAATAATTTATATTTTCTTAAATTCCTTGGTGCATGATAATTTGTTACAGCAGCAACAGAAAAACTTTTGTATAAATATATAGATATATATTAATAAACATTAATGCATATATGTGAATATATTTTGTAATATACATTTCGGTGTGTTATGGTTTAGAAGTAGTGTCCTCTAAAAGCTCACATGTGAGACAATGGGAGGTTTGGAGGACAAAGGATCAGATTATAGTTTTAGCCTAATCAGTGAATTATTCCCTGATGGGATTAACTGAGTGGTAACTAGAGACAGGTGTGGTGTGGCTGGAGGAAGTGATTAATTGGGGGCATGTCTTTGAGGTATATATTTGTATCTGGCAAGTGGAGTCTCTTTCTCCTTTTTGATCATCAGGTGAACTAGTTCTCTCTGTCACAGTCTTCTGCCATGATGTCCTGCCTCACCTTGATAGAGCCTTGAGAAATGGAGCCTGCTGTCTATGGATCGAAACCTCTGAAATGGTGAGCTCCTAAATAAACCTTTCCTTTTTTAAAGTTCTTTTGGTTAGATCCTTTAGTTACAGCAGTGAAAAAGCTGATTAAAACAGTATGTAACATATATGTGTGAATAATTTGCAAATACTGATGGATGTTCCTTTATTTTTGCCAATAGTGTTACATCCCAATAAACCCAAGATAAGTTTAAAATATCGCCAAGTTGAAACAACATTTACTCCACAAGCCTGCTGAATATCATAGCCTCGCTGTAGAGTACCTGTTTCTTTCCCAGATGCTCATCTGGCTGACTTAAGCTGCAGTTCATAGCTGCCACTCAGTATCTCAAGAGTGCATATTGCTAGCCCAGGAAAGATAAGAATTTAAAATTAGAAGTATGGTTTCTATTAAATATATATCCTTTTCAATCTTGTAAAACATTGAAAATCAATCCATTATAAGCTGGGTTGTTTCTCTCTTTAATCATCTGCCTTTTTGAGTAAAAGCTGTCCTCCCTGCCCCCCCACATAGATAAAAACCAGACATAATTACTGTGACTTGTCACTTGAAAAAGAGGAGACTTACTATTTTTCAATAGAGATACCAGGGCAACAGGAATGTGTCAGTGAGATAGCCTCCTATACCTTTACTTTGTCAAGAACTACACATATATGGATGGTCTGGAATGTGTCAATCAAGGAGCAGAAATTAAAGGAAGCCTTTAATGTTCTGATGGAGAGATGATAGTGAGAGTTACAGTTCCTGAACTCTTGGCAAATTCCATAATTTCTTCATTTGGGTGGATTAATGGTCTCAGCTGAACAGCAAGCCCTTCACCCTAAAGGAAGGTCCAGTTATTGTATTCAGTATAAGCATGCAATAAACCTCCTTCAGTTTCTAGCAAGCCGGAGGGGTTTGTGAGGGCAGATTTTGGCTGAACTGTAGACAGATTCTCTGTATCACTAATTGGCATCTTCGCTGATAAAGAGAAGATGGTTTTGTGTTGCCAAGAAACATGTATTCATGAGAGAACCACACCACTCTTCTTGAATCCATTTTCCAAACTATTTTCTTAACATCTCTAAAGATAAAAAAACAGGGCCATTTTCCATACAAATTTAGGGTGATTATGTCATCCAGGGAAATTAAATGGAAACACTAAGGTTCTGTAGGACTTTGAAGTAGGTTCTTTTGGTTTGCTTCAGTAGAAAATAATATTCTTAGAGTGTTCAATAATCATATTTCTATTTTACTGTATATACAAAGAAATCACATGGGCATTTAGTTTTTACTCTAGTATTAGAATTTTATTACAAATCCTTTCAGTAAGTTATTGTTTCCTTTAAAATATATGCTTTCTTAACTATACAATTTTATTGTTTTACCCTAAGCTTTAATATAAAATATATTAAAATTATAAAATATAAAAATGGCTAATGTTTTAAAATATGTAACAAACATATGAGGATTTGAAGGAGAATTTATTCCATAAATTATAATTAGCAAATAGTAGAACCTAAGATTTTAATCTTAATGTAATTAAAACTTCTGAAAGAATTTCAGCTGATTTATACATACATTGCATTCGGCTCTTGGATTTTTTTTTTACTTAACAGGTACTAAATGTCTTATGTATTTTAATCATTTTTATAATACTCTTGAAAATTATGACTCATTATCACAATATTATAGTGTTAAATCTTCAGAAAGAAAACTATCTAAGTGTCAAAATATCAGATAACCTATTTTTGGTTCTCAAATAAAATTTTCATCTTTTACAAAATACTTTGTTAAGTGCATTAATATTTAGGCTTTATTTTTGAAAATCTGTTTCCAATTAAAATATTTTAAAATTTCCACACTTATGGAAATTAAAAAGGCAATATTCTAGGCTATTCCTTTAATTATTTGGCATTTATATCCCAATTTATTCTCATTGAAATGATTTTGTGTTTTCTGTATATGTGTATGTGTGCATGTGTGTACATGTATTAAATTTACACATGTATGCATAGGGTGCGTGGAGTAACTCCAACTTTAGCCCATTCCAGCTTTTCAACCACATCTGGGAGGGCATTTACATAATGAAAAAAAATTATATATATAATTTATATTAATATATTTATATATTATATTATTTAATATATATTTATATATTATTATATAATTATATTATTATATTTATATATATAAAAACTAAAAAAGTCAAAAGTGCTTTTGAAGCTTATGGTCCAGGGTCATGTGGGTATGTAGGAAACTCTTAGTACTTTCTGTGTTTTTTGGGGGAGGGCTGTATTGGAGATTGAATCCAGTGCCCTCTGCCACTGATTTACACCATTTTTTATTCTTTATTTTGAAACAAGATCTTGTTAAATTGCTCAGGCTGGCCTTCAACATGTCATCTTCCCAAATAACTGGGATTACAGGCATGGACCATAATGCCCAGCTTCTACTCATTTTTTTCTAAGACTAATACTGTCTTTAAAATGTCTAAAATTTTAAAATAAAATTTTAAAATCAATTAATTTATTAAGGTTTAGTTTTTTTTTTCTTTTCCATTGTATTTGAACAACCTCTAAGACAAAAAAATATATATATTTTTATTCCCTTTTAATCCCACACCATTGAGAGACCTGAGCTGTCCTGACTCAAGGAATTGGCTGACAACATTTTTAAGAGAGGGTATCTGTTGGTTTGTTAAGCCCAAGTAATGCAAGTTATCTTTGTCATCCCAGGAGAAGGATGCTTATTTGATATTTTAGAATTGCAATTTCCAATAGAAATCAGAATGTTTGCTGTAATGGAAGGGGTGGAGAGTCCTTTAAGGACTAAAATGAGCTAGTTTAGGTGGACTAAACTTTGATTTAAATATTGATTGTGTGTCATGAATTATCCTGTTGGAAGAATTTACTTCTATAACTCATTGGTCCACATGGACAAGCTTAGAACACACCCTTTTTAGAAAAAGCTTTAGATAATAAAATCCTCAGGATGTTCTTTCTCAGAAAATAACTGTCTTTGGTATGTCATCAGTTTCACAGAGTGTTCACCACAGCATAAGGTGGAGTCTGTGTCATTAAAATGGAGTCACCATTGTCAACATTCTTTCATACCTGCAAAGATGGAAAGGTATTCAAGTTGAGGAGAAGGAATTATCCCAGCACAGAGAAGAAAAATTTTCCTGAGTGAGGAGAGCTATTCTCAGGTTAGAAATAAAATTATAATCACATTATTTAAAGCATAATTAAACATATTTGGCATTTCCATTTTCCTACATCTTTGTATTCTTTTTTGAACATGCCACACTCACAATGTGGACAAAAAATAGGGACATATATATCCGACAATCCAGTTTGAGAGAACTTATAAAACAAACTCAAAGAGTCATTGCTTTATTATTTAACTTAACATACTTGATTTAATTTGCTGTTTTAATTTGGCAATATAATGGTATCAGGGATTTGTTTTAAAGAGCTTTCTCATTTTTTATTTTCTACTGTCATTCTACACTATGAAAGAAAAGGAATGATTAGAAATTATATTATCTGATGCGTCAATACAAAATATTTCACACTATGGTAAAATATCTGACTAGAAAAAGTAATTGCCAGTGGATAGACAGCAATAAAATGCTCTTTATTTATTTATTTATTTTGAAAAAGGAAATGTAGCAGTGATTAGTAATTACTTTTTATGTCTGAATGTAAATTGAAGATCAATATGTGCCTTAAATGCTGGTCCTCCCAGCAGGTTTTCTGATTAACTCCTGCCTCTACTGATGTTCCTCCTTTCTCTCCATAGTGACTATAGTCAGCCCCATACCTTAAAATTCGCTTAATTTCTGTTTTGTACTTTATATTATTCCTGACCACACCTGTTCTTTGAATTTTAATTCAAATATTATATCCAAAGCAGACTGCTTCTATTTATAAAATAATATTTTTCATCTTCGAGTGTGGGGAGCAACGTGCGGACTAAGCAATGTTTGAGCCATTAGGCGGGGAAGCCTGGTATCAGGAATTCCCATTAGGAATCCACTGGTCTGATACTGCCTGATTCATATGGCTCCTGGCCTAACTCATCACTCAAGTTCTAGCAGAGCACCCAAATGGGAGTGAGCTCTAAGGGCCAAAAAGCCTGCTTACCCCCACTCATATCCCATTCTTGGTGAATAAACAAAGACCAAGATAAAATTCCCATGCTGAAACCTGAAACCTACCAATCCCCTTGACTGTAGGGAGATATATATACCTATATACCTGCAAAGATGGACAGGTATTCAAGTTGAGGAGAAGGAAATATATATATATATATATATATATATATATATATATATATATATATATATGGCAAGACTGGGATCAATTTATATTAGACACCTTATCCGGTTGCTCCCCTTACCCCAGTGTCACTATAAAACATATTTTTGTTCTTTCTATGTTGTGGTCCTGCTTCTATAGCTTTTATTTTGCAGCCTTCCCATCCCTCTGATGAAACCATTCTCACGCCCACGCAGAACATGAGTGACATCCCAGTGAAAATAATAATGTTGATAAACCACTAATGTCAGAAAAACCATTATCATTAGGCCTTGTTTTATAATATCACAATTTTAATAATCCATCAGCTTGAAACACTCCACATTTTAACTGTGATCTCAGGATAGATACTTAGCTATTCCCTTTAGTATGCACATTTATCATGTACAATTTGAAAACAAATTTATATGTTCTTGTGATAAGCAAATATAACATATGGCAAGTACTTGCTTCATAGTATGCACTAAAAAATATCTTTGTTATCATGAATCTAGCATTTAGTATTTCAATAAGCGTTATATTTGGTATGTTGGCACTTAATATTGTCAAAAATTTAAGAATTTTACATATTATATGTATTATGAGAAAAGAGGTATTTATCTGGCAGAATTTTGTTGTTGTGTCTTAGGATAAAATACTTTAAAGTGACCTAAATGTTACCTAGATTGCCTTTTTAAGAAAAGAACATTCAGTAATCTTTTGAAAAAATTCACATGGTTTCCTTTTATGACTAGGTGTTCTTAATTTTTCAAAGCATCCTGCCCTACTGTTTGATGATTCTCATTATTAGAATTTTCTTTCTTATTTTGACTGCAAGGAAGTGTTTTACTCCCATTACCAACAAATGCTACGTAATTGTTCGCTTTGTGAAGCCAAATATAGCAAATCTGTGTCCAATTCTAATTAATACACTTGTGTAACATTACAAGAGAATGTTAGGTGGACCATCTTATAGAAGAGATTGCTCAGCTAGGTAGGAATACAACTAACTGTCATCAACCCGTAGTTTTTCAGCTTATTCCTTGAATTATATGAGAGTTTGTAAAACGAATTATCAAATGTAATTAGACACAATAACAATGAAAACAAAAGTTTTCTCAGAAATAAGAGATAAATATTTATAGCATTACCATTATTACAGTTAATAACAGTATAATGTACTAAATGTAGGAAGTGTGGCTCACTTATCCTTAGAAAACATAAGTTGAATTATCACAATATTTTCCCTTTTTTATTTCATTTGCACTATATTTTAAAGGCCTTTGACAAAGGATCTGAGATGGCATTTGTAAAATTGTCAGAATATAACAGATGAAAATATCTAGTTAAAAATGCTAATATGATAATTATATCTTGAGCCTTCATTTGCCTGTTAGATATTTTTTTTCTTTTTCCTGCTTTTCTGATTATGTTCTTCTTTTTTAGTTCCACTTTTTTGAGACTAAAATTAGTCAAATAAGAGTTTCATGAATCTGCTGATATCATCAGAAGAATAGAAATATTTCATTCAGTAGAGAGAAACTCAACAACTCAAATTTTCTTTCTTCTCTCTCTTGGAAGGGGAAAAGCAAAAGGTTTGGAGAGAAGGACTTGTAAGCCCCAAACAGGAGATAAAATGAAAGCCTTTATTTGCTAGACCAACATGACTAAAGGAAGAAAAGTAATTCAAAGGCAAAAGTTACATGAAAGTATAAAACTTTTTAAAAAATTTAAGAATTGTACAGGAATACTAGTTTCAATATCTTCTGGCCTAAAAAATTTTTGTGCACATTGAAAATTTTATATATTTGTAATTTATGTTTTTATTATTCTCTTCACTTTAATAGGGTCAAGAGTAAAAAGTTGACACGTAATTCTTAATATATTCAATAAATCAACCAAAATGTATGTAACTTTTTGTTTTATGTTTGCCTTTATTTTAAAATAGAATTATGGTTAACATACACCAATGGATTACTAAAAATGTGCTTGATATTATGAATTTTAGCATTCAAGATATATATTTAAAAATTTAATTTTCCTTATATGTATCTTCATGTTCCTTTTCAAATAGGACACAAATAGGGTTTTATAAGTGATACTAGTTGAAATTAAAATATTTCTAAAATAAATTTATCTCTATTCCATAGCTTAATTACTAGTACCATTACAGGACTTCACATTAGGTTACAGTAATCAGATTTGACATTAATCTGCTAAAACACGGGTGTGTCTCATATTTCTGGTGCTTATTACAAAGTTATTACATGGAAATTATATTCTATGCAATATTTTCAATAAGCAGTTCAGCTGGTGCAAAACTTGATTATTTTAGAATGTATTTTCTGAATAAAACAAAAAAAAAATAGCAACTCTGATCAATTCAACAATATTTATTGGATATTCACTCTTTGCTGTGTCTGCATTAGACATTTAACTGAGCATGTGGATTTTGCTCTTTACTATGACCAGGAAAAGCAAGTTAGCCAGAAGTTTCTCATTCAGCTCCTGACTGGAATTAGCCGTCATATGTGAACAAGAGCACCCACTGATGCCTTTGAGTGACTGCTCTCATTACACAAGGTTTCCCTGTATGCTGATATTTCTTTCTGACATGCTTGGCTGAAGCCCAGTACATCTGCCTATAATCCTATTGTATCTACATATTGCATCATTATGGTCATTCCCTCAAAGACACTCTGATCCTTATAACTAGGCTAATGTCTCTTGTTAGAAATCCTCACAGCATTCTTCACCCATTGTGATTTCTAGTTAGTTGTGTTTATTTAATACTCCTTTGACTGATAAAGTGTGTTTTTTGCCAGAGAATAGGACCATTCTCACCTAATTCACCTCCATATCCCTATGGTCTAGTGGAATGTCTGACTAATAATTGATTTTAATAAATGAGGGATTGGTTAAGCCACATGACTAATATTATTTTGTGAACTTTGAGATAATTAAGTTAATGTTGTAATGCATATTTTTTTCTAGTTTTGCTTAGTATCAACAGTTTGTCATATTTGTTTTTCTTCTCTTTACCCAACAGTCCTTATAATTTTAGCATATATATTCAACAAACAAGGACATTCTCTCAACAAACTATAACAAAATGATCTCCTCAAGAAACTTAACTGATAAAACATTATTTCCTTTCTAAAATTTATTTTTAGATTCCCTGCAATTTGTTTTATATATTTTTTCTAATCTATGATTCAATCAAGTAACAGATGCTTGAATTGGTAAAGGTGTATTTACTACAATTACTATTATTTAATGGAATACTTATTTTGTTTTATTATTTGAGACACAAAACTTACTTAAAACTTCTCCGTTGAAAAATATGGCTTATTTAAAACTTTTGAACTATTTTAATTTCTCTAGTACATAAATAACAAAATGAATGGGTAGCCTCAGGGCAAAATTTACATATCTCTTTATTTATCCTACTGGAGTAGGAATATTTTAAATCTAAGCTTTAAAAAGTCATTACTAATGGTACAGCATGTCGATATTAAAATATTATTTTACAAACAGAACTTTCGATGCTGACTGAAAATTTACATAGTTCTGAAAAACAAATTAGAAACATTTCCAATCTTTAATTTTCTCCTTGAATTATCTTCTTGAATCTAGCTTGTCCTCAGGGCCTTATGAAAAGTAGGGGGAAAGAACAGTCAGAAATATCATGCAATATAAAAAAAGTATTATTTTTTTAAATGTTTTAATACTATGAAGTGTTCTGAGAGAAATCAATGTAGAGATATCAGAAGAACAGTCCAAAAGAACGTATGCTATTTTAACTCAGCACCATCTTTTTAAAAACTGCAAGAATAAACATTGTTGCTTTGAAGAAGTATTTGTAAGAAGTGAGAATAGATGTTTCAATCTGGGCCTATTTCACATTCACTGTGAACAGTTGGATATTATTGAACAGGCTCTGCCCTTTACTAGTAAATCCTGCAGCTAATCTTATTAAGAACCAGTGGAAACGGAAGTTATATAGAAATCAGAAGTCAGATCCACAGTAGTAGGTTTAGAGAGGTTTTCTTTTTTGTTAAATGCTTTTTCTGTGCTTGATTTTGGAAGTTAGCTCATTGAGTTAATTATATTTCAAGGTTTTTTTTTTGTTTGTTTTTTTAATGTGATCACATTGGTTACATACAATAGTTCCCTGACATGTATACTCTCAAAGACTTAATTTTATCCAACACAGACCAGTTTTCCTTGAACATACTTTGGAATAATGTTAAGGCACTTTGAAGGGTTTTTGAAGAACATAAACCATTTCTTTAAATTATTTACCTTCTCTGCCTAGATAATTCTGATAGAGGAGGAATAAGAACCTAGTGTACAGATAGTTGATAAGCTTCAGAGTTCTATAAAATTTTATATCTGAGGATGTGACAGCTATGGTTTGTCCCAGGCAAATTAGTGCCCAGTAGCTGATTAATGAAAAACAACAGATAACTGGACACTGCTGTTGGTCTTCCTTGTGCCTTGGGCCCATTAATTATTTAACCTCTCCTAACCTTAGTTACATGGTGGACTAGGCTTGGATGATTCTGAAAGGTCTAAGGTAAATCAAGTCATTATTTTCCCCATTGTCCTTCAGAGTTTTCCTATTTTACTCAAAATAAAATAAAATGTTCTTTAAAAAAGCATTTCAGGACCCTCTGCAATATGTCCCTACCTATAGTATCTAAATTCAACTCCATGCACTACCCCTTCTTACTACTGCCACTTATGATTTTAGACTTCTATTCTTCCCCAAGTTTGTACTTATATG
The DNA here is from genome assembly GCF_047511675.1 of Marmota flaviventris. Lineage (NCBI taxonomy): Eukaryota > Metazoa > Chordata > Mammalia > Rodentia > Sciuridae > Marmota > Marmota flaviventris. The sequence continues at coordinate 26,386,543 of NC_092504.1, forward strand.
TTTTATTCTTGCTGAAGACAACCTAGGCTGGCTTCCATTTTTTTTTCTAATTCCAGTTACTGTCATATGCACTATTTTTCCCCCAGTAGCATCCATTATGTGTTTGATTCAAGACATATGGAAAGTAAGACAAAGGAGAAAGATTGAAATTGTTAATTAACATTGCCGCAGTCTGGCTGGGCACAAATCACTAGCCACTGAATCAGGAACAAACTTTATTTTTAAACTGTAGGAAAACACTTCACACAGCTCCCGGGAATCGTCCTGAACACCACGAGGCTTGTCCAGGAACCCCCAGCCGGAAATATCTCTCCCGGAAATCCCTCCTCCTGCACTTCCCCAACCAATGGGAACTCTCGGGGAATCCCCGGAAATCCCCAAGAGAACTCCAAAATAGTGCGAGAACTCAAAAGTTGCGTCAGAGGCGGATAGTAATGCCTCGCCTGTCAATCAATACTGTTGGCAAAATGCCAGGGGCCATACAGACTCAGCCGTGGCTCTCAGCATAACATAAAGATCATTTTTAATGATCTTATTTTTAATGTATCACACATATTTAATAAATTGAGAAAATCATTACCTAGCAGGCAGGGAGTCTGAGCCCCTAGCACTGCAAAAGAATAACAAAATATAAAGGAAAAGAAAGTTGGAAAATCAGCTATTTGATTATAAACCATAATAAATTTTAAAAGGAATATCACTTGAATAAGAGGTAGATTAACATTGAGAATAGTATAGAAAGTTATATAATTATCAATACATTCGATTTAAGTAGGGCTTAACCTTAGAATGGAAGAGGAGTTCATGTAAGGGGCTCACAATATCATATCTCTAAAGAGCTACTAACACGAGAATGAATCAAAAGTTCTCATTAAATTGAATGTGATGTCTATAAACACGAAGTCTCACTCAACATTAGTATTAGTTTTCTTTACCTAAAAGTAGTTATGTGTGATGTTTCTAATATTTCCTTTAGGAAACAATGTATTAAATAATCGGGCTTGCAGTTAAATTATTTAAGAGCAGTTATAAAAATGAAGGCGGGCAATAAGGAAAATAACTTTGTTGGTACTGCAGATTGATCTTGGGAATGGTTCATGTTAAGAAGAGGAAGGAGGCCTGGGGATGTGGCTCAAATGGTAGTGCGCTTGCCTGGCATGCGTGCAGCCCGGGTTCGATCCTCAGCACCACATACAAACAAAGATGTTGTGTCCGCCGAAAACGAAAAAATAAATATTAAAAAATTATCTCTCTCTTTCTCTTTAAAAAAAAAAGGAAGGAATAATACAATGGTAAATATCATTGGTTAAAAAATAAAATGAAAAGCATGGTTTATACTTATTTGGAAATATATTTGTCCCCTTAGGTGTCTTAGAAACAAATATATATCCAAGATTATTAAAGCTATTAAAGGTAAAATTCTACTTTTGTTCTTTGGAAAAGAGGAAGTATGATAAATTTACAGAACCATTGAGTGAGTACTACTGTCACTAGCAGAGGAGGAAAGGATTGCAAAGCTAAATTATACTTATTGACTGAATCCAGAAGTATTGGAAATCTTGAAAAACACTTATGTATTTTTAAGGGCAAACAAAAAGAAATACAACTTAATTTATTTCTATTACTAATATCTGCAATATTTTGTGAAAAAAAGAATATAAATCATTAACTAAGAAGAAAAAAATGGATGAGTATTTGTGGAGGTGGGGTATGTGGTTGAATGGAAGAGAGAGGATAAACCAGGAAATTGGATTGAGACATTATAAAATGTATATGATTCTCATAGTTTTTATTTTAATGAATGTATGCATTATGAGTACTCCTGATCTTATTTAATATGACAATTATAATTTTTATCCTTCCATTTTGTGAACCTAAAATCAACACAGGTTCTAAGCTATTTATATTTTAGTCAAAATTCTAATATGTTTATTAAACATATCACCTAACATATAATGATGTTTACATGCCTGCCTCTGTCTGCCTACTCAGTGGCTTACCTGTCTCACAATACACACACACACACACACACACACACACACACCCCACACACACAGAGAGACAGAAAGAGAGCAGAGGTTCCCTGGGACATTTCTAAGAGCGTCTGGGATGTTTAAATTTGCCAATTTTCTGTGACAATCTTTCTGTCAAAACTGTTCCTCAAATTGCCAAAATATCCTGAGCCCCCAAGGATTAAGTAAAATAACAAAGACCAGCTTCCAGTTCTTAACAAGATTTTAGAGAATTTTAGTTAAAGCAGATGGGAAACACAAGAAAATTTCTATCTTTCCCTAATGGTATTTTGCCTTTGAAAGGTCACTCTTGATTTCCTCAAGTTGATCTTTGTTGTCAAGGTCAATCCCCTCCCTTTCCCAAAAGTGCTCAGGGAAAATCTGTTTCTGGATGAACAGGTTTGATGGCCTATAAAAGGGAGTATTTTCCCCACTTTAAATCATTATCTCCATCTTCATTTCATTCCTTAAAGCAGGCTCATTGAAGATAACTCACAGTGGGAATACGCAATGACTTTATGCAATACTGAATCTTCTAATGATAAGGCTAGAATATTATCTTGTGGCTCAAGACAGGTCAGTTATAATGCAGTACATCATTCAGCAATATTTTTAAGTAATGTTACTTATAAGACAATAAATGACAGTCCACGCTAGAATGTACAGTTTCTAATCTTTATTCTAGGTTAAGGTGAGATATCCTCCATGTGAGATTAATATGGTTCCTACAGTGTTTTGTCTCAATTTACCTCCTGTGAAAAGCTATTCAAATAAGCAAACACCAACATTCATAAGAATACAGGATTGTTTAAAACCATCAGAAAGACTGATTGCTCAGAGAGAAAAGAAACACCTTTTTCACTACATTGTTAGGCAGAGATGCAGCTCCTTTATTTTTAAAAAAAAGGGGGGGGGGATTAGTTACATGACCAAACCAAAGTTTTTAGCTTCTCCCTCTAAATCATCAATATTGATTACTTATCATTTTTAATGTGGCAAAAGTATTTGTAACATTTGTAAAAATAATGATATTATTTGGAATAGAGAGGGAGAAAGAAGGAGAGAGGGAGAGGGAGAGGGAGAGGGAGAGGGAGAGGGAGAGAGAGAGAGAGAGAGAGAGAGAGAGAGAGAGAGAGAGAGAGGTGTGGTCCAGGCATCAGTAGCACAGGCCTGTAATCCCAGTGCTTTAAGAGGCTGAGTCAGGAGGCTCAGGCTGAGGCTTAGTGCCTCAGCAAAAGCGAGGCACTAAGCAAGTTATTGAGGCCCTATCTCTAAATAAAATACAAAATAGGGTTGGAGATGTAGCTCAATGATCAAGTGCTAATATGCTCGAGTTCAAGACCCCCCAAAAGACCATCAGGGACCAAGATCCATGTAAGCAGCAAAGAGGCGTTTATTGCGAGCTAGCTCGGTCTTCTGTGCTCACAGCAACAGGTGACGCTGAGAGGCCCCAGCCCTGGGTTTGCAGCAGTTTTATACACTCTTTGGGGAAGGCAGGGACTTCACATACATCATAGCATCTCTTAGCAAATCATCACACACCGCGGGAAAATCAAATAACAACTCTAAAACATGATTAGCACATTCACTGGCAGGAACAATTTGGGTAAGGGTGATTGGTCAGTACAAGAGGGGGATTCCTTTGAACTGATTGGTTTAAGCCATGAGGAGAGTACATGCTGAACTACATGGTTTCCCATCATGTTATCAACCACCATAAACTACTGGGAGTGTCATTTGGCATCCCAGGTATTTTCCCTGTCTCATGCTAGTTGGTGGTTGCTAGGAGGTTGCTATGGGTTCTCACCTAGCCTACTGAGTCAGGGACACCTAGCACCACAGATCTCTCCAGTTATTTGCAGACAGACAACTCAGCAGGGTGGGTATGTGCCTAGAAGTACTCTGTGGGTCTTTACAAGGACAAGTTCATGCCCCCCTCCTTGGATAGGCTTTGCTCTGAGGTAGAGGATGGTTTCTCAAAAATCAGTTTCTCAGTGCCCCTGAGTTTAAACCCCAGTACCCCAAGGAAAAAAAAAGTGTGAAAACTAACTGAGATTCTCATCACAAGATAACATTAACATTTTAGTGTACATACCTATGTTTTTTTGGCATATATTTCCATATGCATAATTATCTAATGACAGTTGATGGTAAAAAGTGGACAATTTTATAACATTTTTCTCAATAAATGTGGAAAAGTTTTAATCATCCTAATTATTACATAAATAATTTACTATATATTATTTAGATGTGATTTTGAATATTGTAATAAGTTTACACTTTTTGTTTTATCCACTATCAGTTGCTACCATGATTTATATTTATACATAAAGCTTTATGTAAATTCTCTTAATATTCTCCAGTTAGGTTACTGAAAAAGGATTCATAGGATGAAGGTATATACCAAATTAAAATTTCAGTTCCCTTAATGTTGTGTACAATTATAGCTCCATCAACACCACAAGGGGATGCCTATTTCTGCATAATTAAAATTTTATGTAGTGAATTATATGGTTATATTTTTGTTATAATTTGTTACCATAATTAGGAAAAAGACAAGTTATCATATTTTGACTTACATCTGAGCCTTAAACTAGTCCTAATGGAGTTGGTTGTTTCAATGCAGAAAGCTGGTTGGATAAAAAATTGTTTCCATTATTTCTCAACCTTCTTTTCCAGTCCACTAACCTTCTCTTTCTCCTACAACCTGCATTTTATATATATATATATATATATATATATATATATATATATATATATATATATTCCATTCTACTATATATTTCACTTAAAATTGATGATGGCAATGGGAAAACTTGGGCTAACAGTGCTGAAACCTGAGTTAACTATGAAGAGCTGCATGTTCCTTGCTTATATATTGTTTTTCTTTTAAAAATATGTTTACAAAAGATTTCTATTAAACTTGTTCATGCTTGTGAAATGATTTATAATTTATTGTTTATTCTTTGCCACAGCACTTGAAATCTTGCTTTTAAAACTAGCTTTATAGTTGATAAATGAATATAGAACACACAAAGAGATAATGTGCCTTTGGTGGTTTCCCAAACCAACAAAAATAGCCTAACTTGGAGGTTCTCAGAGGTTTGAGAATATATGTGTACCTTATCTAATGTCATTGGTTCTATTCTCTATATGTTTTAGATGGTGTTCAAAATCCTCATGGGTCTAAAACTTATCCCTACTTAACCTTGTGGAACAGCAACAAGGCACTACAGCAGAAGAAACACTGAATATAAAAAAACTGGAAGAGAAACTTGGATATCCACCCTTCTTGCTTCTATTGTAAATGGGAAGAAATGATATATTAAGAAGTTAATTATATTTAACTATACAACATAGAAGCTGCAACTGGAGTCTACTTCTTCTAATGTGAGTGTAAATGCACTGCTGTATGCCGCATGAAACAAAATGTATTAACTAGAGAAAAAATAATTGTGTACAAAATTAAATTCTAAACCCAAAAAAATCTGTACTGAGGGGCAACAAATAATTTTGGTGGCATTTTAAAGGTCTTGTTTCAAAAGATAAAAAAAATAATAATAATCTCAGAAACACTTATTTGAGTGTTTTCCAAAACTTCTACTTGTCTTGAAAAGTTTGTCTCGTATTTTTAAAGTCATATTTAAACATTTGAAGTATGCTAATGTAAAGGTAGTATTTCATTGCTTACAATTAAACCAATTCATGTACTTCAATTCTTCATATACTAATGTATTTTAGTCATGTAAAGTAAGTTACTGGAATCTAAATATTTTCAACTGAGTTATGTTTCCTCTGATGCTTAATGTGTAGGACTTTGGTTTTAAAAGTAGAAGTCCAGGACATATTTGTAAGAATGTCGTTTCAGAGATATTATCTTTCCTTTGCTTCTGACAAGTTCTTTTTATACCTGAGCATCTAAGGGCAACTTTGTTTTTTCTCTCAATTTTACTTAAAAACAACAGGTAGTCAACAGTCAAATGACAATGAGAATAATCAATCCTGTGTCTAAATCCTTTCTTAACCCACAAACATATGGTTTCTACAAAGGAGTCATTTGCCAAATCTGGACTTCAGAATCATTTAGATGCAGGTGCAATCATAACCACATTCACTAATAGGAAATGGACAAATACTTTCAAATGATTAATATGGTATTCTGCCTTTATCATTCGGAGAACAAATCCATTTAACTAATGGGCCAGTGCCTTTTCCTAAAAAGGACTAGAATTATTTATAGAAGGAATTTATAAAAATAGAATATTCATTTTTTGAGACACATATTTGGTTTAACAGGAAAATAGGTGTGAGAAGTAGGCAATTTGGGGAGAATAAATATTTTCCTAATTACTTAACTCTCATTTACTTGATATCCTTTTACCCATGGCAATGGAGTTGTCTGGCTGTCATTGTACAGAATAAAGAGCTCATTTTATTTTTAAGTTTTGTATATATACAATTTAAAATTTAAGATATATTTTCAAGCTATATATGAAATAAACACATAGAAATTTTGGTTAACACAATTATTGTATATATGTAAGGAAGATAGTATTCTATTTCAAAACATACATGTTATTATATTTTATATATATATATATATATATATATATATATATATATATATATATATATATATATATATATATATATATACTACAATTTGACTGGGGTAATGAACATATTTATCACCTAATACACTGATTGTTTCTATGGGGACAAGTGCATGGCATACTGCATATGTGGCATACATTAAGGGCGTCTGAGTGGCAGGCTACTCCCCTTGTGCTAGGCACCTGAGTGGCAGGCGGCTCAACCCCTAGGCACAGTGTCTGAGCATGAGGCCATGTGTTGTGATCCCAATGCTTGCTCCATGGCCAACTCCTCCATTAGTTGTTCTTGGCAGAAATGTATTGTTGGCTGCCTATAATCTGCTTAGCTACAGCCCGAGTATGTATGTATGTATGTATATATATATATATATATATATATATATATATATATATATATATATATATATAGTAACTAACCAATGAAATCAGACTGCTTCCAGCTTGGTCTCCGGAAGTCTTGATTCGTGATTCCATAGCCACTCTCTTCTCTACCCAGTTCTGTGGACCTCCTCACTGTATGAGAGAGAGCCCACACATATTTCTTTGCATATTTCTTTTACAATTAATTATAAACCATATTTTCATACTATACTATAGAACATTAAAAATGATTATTCCTATTAATCTTCACTCCTATTCCTGAAAACATTTCTCTCCTTTTTCCCTCTTCTTCCCAGCCTCTAATAACCATATTTCTGCTTTCTATTTTGTCTTCTCCTCCTCCTTTTTCTCTTCCTCATTCTTCTTCATTTGCTGATTAACACATATTATTCATACATATTTACATGTATAGTATGATCTTTGAACATATGTATACAGCAAGTACTGATCAAATCAGGATTATTAATATTTATACTTCCTTAATATTTATTTATTATTGATAATTTCAAACTTTCCTCTTCTAATACTTCATAAAATTATGACATGTTTTTTTTAGAACAGAGTTTCATTATAAGGAATATTTTTAAAGCTCATATGTTTTCATTTTGAGAACTGGTTAAAAGAGAAGAAAATGCAAATGAAGAGTAAAATAATCAGGAATTTATTGCTCATTTTCTTTTTTATGTTTTTCTTTGGTAAGCAGGAGATATAATACATGATGGAAATAAGACCAAGGACAGAGAGGACAATAATATCTCTTTCAGGAATAGAATAGTTAACTCTTGGATCATCCTTGCATGAAACTGAATATAACAAGAATGACTAGCTAATTGTTTTATAGACCTGAGGTCAATTTTTCCAGGTTTTCATGAAGTGTGAACTGAATTACCAGATAATTACCTTTCCTGGGGCTCATTTTTTTCAGGAATATAATCTCAAAAAGACTGAAAGAAGATGGCCCAACAGGAATATATTACTCTAAGTCAGTGGGAACCAGAATGAGACAGAATCAGCCAGAGTACGATTGAGCTCTGTCATGCCAAAAGTCGTCTTCTTCATAGCTTCAGGACTACTGCAGCCAGGACTACTGCAACCATGTTGGAGGGTGGATGAAGGGTCCAGGATTATGTAAGCCATATTATCATGGTAAATATCCTCTACTGATTTACTCTTATCAGGAAGAGAAAAAAGATGAAGAGGTAAGTACCTTTTCAAAATATACATAAGGTGTAATTCAGCATGAAAAAGTCCCTTTCTATCTGAGCTTAGGTTTACAGGCCTTTCCACTATACTCCATTTACCTATAAGAACCTGTATAACCTGGATCAGATTAAATGATCTTTAAATGTTTTTTTCTGTCTCAAAATCTATGAAAATGCTTTAATTCATATTTATTAGGGATGAAATGAAATGTTAGACATGATTCTTGTCCTTGTAATTTCAGACTTTAGGAAAAAAACCAAATTGGATGGACATATAAAAATATGAAGACAAAATTAAATAAAAACAAATATAATAATCAAAGAAATCTGAAAGATAGAAAATTATAATTATTCAATATGAAATACAGGAAATGGGAAAGTTAAAATTCCAAAATAGGAATAATTTATTAATATTTGAAGTACTGTGTATATATGTTGGGAGACTAGTTTCATGGTTCCTCTTGATAAATTTGTTTATGAAATTCAATACTATATACTAGAAAACTGTTATGCAGTAGAGGTAGAAAAGTTTTTAAAAAATAACAAAAGGAAGATCTTGTTCTCATGAAGTTTATAGTTAAGTGTAAACAAGAAAAGTTCAATTAATAAGTCAAATAAATGAGTAGGATTAGGATGTTTTGGAGTAGTCATTATAGGAAAATTGCATGAACATAATAGTTATAAATATAAGAATGGAAGATTGGGAGGCTAATAATTAATATTGGAACAAAAAAGATTTTTTGAAATGAAAAATAGCAAGAGATTAAATTGCAAACATTGGTGTCAGTGAGAATTTTCATTGTGTTAAATGATTGGGCTCTGAACTTTCAAGTTTGTGTAGCGTATAGAGTGAAATCCCTGAAGAGCGTCAATTGAAAGAATGAAATTTTGAAAACCTTCCTTTGGGAGGAAACATCTAGCTAGGAATATCAGAGCAGAATGAAAATGTGCATAAAATGTAGGTGCTTCATGAACCAGGAGGACTTGCATGGCAAGCCTTCAATGAAGATCATCTGCTGTTTTGTGTTACTGAAAGGCTCCTAAGAACTCAGAAGAAGAACTTTTTGTCAAAGGCTACAAGTCTAATAAGAAAGTTGGCAGGATAAGTAGGAGGATAGAAATTAAGATTATAGAAAACTAATTTTCCTCCCAATTATTAATTTATTGAATTGACTTATTATTATTCATAATTACTTATGAATTTAGTCAAAAAATTCTTCATGAATACCTGCAATATACCAGGGATATAGTCAATGGTAAGGATCCATAATATTAGATGAATCCTCTTCCCAGAGACACGAAATTCATACACTCATCTCTTCAATGAGATAAGGAAATGGGTAGTAGTAGTGTGTTTAGATGTACAAGAAGCAGAGAGATTTATTAAAATGACGGAAGATTTCTATTACAAGAAAATGCTCATTAAGATGAGTCTTTTAAAGTAGAAAATGAGGGATTAAAAAGATGCACTGTGGAAGAGGAATCAGGTGAAAAAACAAGGAATTTAAGAGACAGCATTGCAGGTGGAGGGAACAATGGCAGGAAAAGCTTGTCACTCAGAAATGAGTTAGTTTGTCTAGAACAGTTGTTGAGGGAATAGAAAAAAAAATGTTTCCAAGGGAAGTGTTAATAAGACATAATCATTAACTCCTCCCTAGCAAAACCAAGCATGGCGAAGTGAAACTTTTGACATGTCAAAGTGAAGACCCATCTCCTAAAATTGAAGTGCAATGCCTGGATCTTTGAAGTGGGATCAGTCATGGGGATGTGACTGTGGGAGACAACATGTGGGAAGGAACATAAGACACAGATTTTTCTATGTGTTTATAATTATTTTTAAATTATTCATTTCACTCCCAAAAGCACTGGAATTAAATTAAGTGAAACTTCCAACTAGATTTGACACTGAGGTAAATGAGCTGTATCTTATTTCTCATTATTAGGTCTATTCAAATTACAATGCTATTTTTTAGATTATAAACTTACCCTTTTTAACATCAGTATTTCAAAATATCCCATGAGCTGAGGTGGCCAACAATGAATTTTTTCCTAGGCATTTTTGGCTTATACATAAATATTTTGAGATTTATTCTTTTCCTTGGTGAAAATCATCATCACAACTATGAAATTATGATTTCGTAAAATGAAAGTTAATCTACTAAGGCAGCTCTTATAGGCTTGTACTGGAAGAAAACTCAGGCATTTCTTAATTTAAATTACTTACATAACAATTTTTCTGAGAACATTCTACGGATTTTGAGCTGTTCAAAGGTGGAACTGGACTTCTGGAAGTGATGAGTTATGCAACAGAGTGGAAGAAAATAGATTTTGAGCATAGAGTGATATTTAAGAGTGTAGAATTCTAATGGGAAGTTTCACTCAGTATTTCTCAAGTGATTGAGACACAGTTCAATTACCTGTATAATTAAAGATATAATCATTAACTTTGCCTTTTGTACCCTAAATCTTTAAGAATGGTCCAAGTTCTGATGTAATTTTTCATGAAGCAATACTTCATAAGCACAAAGAAATTTTAACTCTCAAAAAAAGAAATTAATAATCTTCCATCTCCACATCTTACAGGAAGTTCAGGAGAAATTATCATTGGTTAATTTACCATTCCATCTATCATTATGTCAGAAAATGTTTTAGGCCTAGCAGTCAAAGTGCTTTTATTCAACAGAACTAGTCCAAACACAGGTTGTACTCTTACATTAAGGTACCATGAAACTGTACTTATTTTCCCAGATCTTTTTTACTTGAAGCAGATATTTCTTGAAACTGACCTGTTCAGAGATGTCCTTGGACTGATTTAAACCTTCTGAGGTTCATGTAATGTGGACAGATCTGCCTTGAGATTGCTAAAAGTGTCTCCTCCAGCTGTATATTTTTGTTGGTCAACTGCTAGCCAGAGAGAAAAGTGAGCAGATGCTTAGAAATATTTTGTTTACTCCAGTGTAATAAGCAATTTGTGAATGAAGCATGTTAGGTCAACTGATAACTGCAGAAATGGTCTTGGAATGTAATCTTTAGAATGTTTTAATATTACTTTTCCATTCATCAAGTCAGAACACAGGACCTAGGAAAACAGTGATGATTCCATTTCAAGAGCAGATCCCAATAACACAGAGACATAAAATTAATGTTTCTTTGGGAAGTAAAAATATTCTTCATGGTGATAGAATAAGGTATATATGTCATTATACTTTGGTTGAAATCAACAAAATTTTCAACATCCAGAGATATCCCTAATGTAAACCATGGACTTATTTTTCTAAATAAATTTTTGGTTGTAGGAGGATACAATACCTTTATTTTTATTTATTTTTATATGTGGTGCTGAGGGCCGCTCATGTATTAGGTGAGCACTCTACTGCTAAGCCACACTCCAGCCCCATGGACTTTTAAAATTATTATAATGAGCCTATTTTTCTTTATCAGTGGTAAAAACACATCACTCTGAAGAGGATCTTGATAATGGGGGAAGGGTATGCACAGGTGAGGGTAAGTGATTTTTGCTCAAATTTGCTATGACACTAAAATGCTGCAAAAAAAATAAAATCTTAAAAACATTTACAAAAAGTTATCTGAATTGTGTGGAATACAATAATGTGGTAAAGAATGTCTGAAATCTTTTATATCTGGATTGTCAAATAAAGAGTTCTTGATATATTACTTGAGATCAGAATGATGATAAGGCTCTTCAAAGACCTGAAGATATGTAGGAGCTTTCAAAAATGTAGACACATAAAATGCAAAGTCTGAAAATATGGTAAGTCGTTTTCTAAGAAAGAAAAAATAAAGCAGAGTGTGAATAAAAAGAAACTAGTCCATTATAACATCTCAGAGAGCTAGGAAACAATATTCTGTGAAAGAGAAAGGGGTTATTTAAAGTAATTCCCAGTGCAGTTGATAATTTGAGAAAAAAAGATTTTATTGCAATAGATTTGCCAAAATGAAGTTATTGCTGATGAGTCATTGACCTTATTCAATAACTCAGCTACACTAATTGAAGATTTCAGTCTTAGAATCCTTGGTTAACCCCTGTATTTAGATTAGTAATGCACAACCCCTGTATTTAGATTAGTAATGCAGGATGTAACATAATTAGTCTAATCATGGACCAAAATTCCTCCCTGAGTTGGCACAAATATTCTGAGATAAAGATGGCCAAAAAGGATGGGTTTTGCTATGCTCAGGGACTCCAGCTTATTCTAATTGACCTTACTTACATTATTGTACAAAGGTAGTGATCATACAACTAACTGGGGAGTCTTCAGTGAAAACCAGATATCATATTCAATTTGATGCATGGGAGTACACTTTTGAAGGTTGAAACTTCAAATAGCAAGTGTCTTTTATAGAATTCAGCTTAAAAAAAGAAGGGAGAAATGTTATAGTTGCTGGTATTTTTTAATCTATATTCTATTTTCTATATGTTCATGTGTTATTTACTATTTCTGATATTAATCATAAAGTGGAAAGCAGTAAACTTTCTTACTCAGGGGAACATAATTGTGAGAGACCAGACTCAAATTAGCCTATTCTGAATATCAATCAATAAAACATCTGATACAAAATACACTCATGAAATAAATGTAAATATTTCTAACTTGAAAATATGTGGAACCTATCCAATCCTGTATTAAATTATAACTAATGAGATTACTTTATCTTGGTACATGTTGATCAAATATTCTCTTCTTTAGTTACCAATTTTAAGGGATCCTGGAGATTGCTATATAAATGCAATATAAATAGATATATTGGTCTTTTGTTAAAAAATACTCCATTTAGCTGATTTTCTTTTTAATTTCAGGATGTCATTCTCTACTGCAGGCTTTCAGTTTTTTTTAAGGATGCCACAATGAATTTATCACATAGCTCCTGCTGCTAAAAAGTAAATTTGAGGAGCAGATGGAGTTTGTGGCACACCTGCTCTTTCCACATGGATGAGAGTTCAGACTAAAACAGAAAACAAATGATGGGTGTGCAGGGATTCTTGCTCTCCTTCTGACTCTTTTTGTGATCCCTAGTAAGTCGCCTCACCTCACCAGGAGTCACTGTCTGAAGTGGTGAAGACAAGAGGAAAAGGTATCGGTTTTCTGTATCTCAGAGGCAGGGAGCAAAATAGTAATTGAGGTTTTTGAATGGAAACAAGAAGAGGCTATTTCTTTACAAGTAAAGGATGTAAATGATTGCGAGTCTGGAATATTAATCTTGCCTATGGAATTCAAAGCTTTTGTTTTCATCTAGAAACATGTATTGCTCTACTGTACTGCAATCAACATAAAAAGCAGAAGCTTCCTATGAAAGTATAAACGTGCAAAATTTAGTTTTTTTACTGTTATAGTTTGGATAAGTGTCTCTCAAAGTCTCATGTGTTAAACACTTGCCTCACTGACAACAGTGTTCTTGGGAGGTAGTGAGACTTTAAAATACAGGGCCTAGAGGGAGGTCTGTGGTCACTGGAGACTAACATCTTAAGGGGATATGGAATGCTGGACTCTTTCGTTTTTTGTCTTCTGCCACCATGAGTTAAAACAGCTTCCTCTACCACATGCTTCACTATGATGTGCTGCCTCTCCACAGGCCAAAAACCAACAGTCCAACTGACCAAAACTGTGAGCCAAAATAAACCTTTCCCAGTCTAAATGGATTATCTCAGGTATTTGTTAAATAATGGAAAGTTGACTAGCAAATTTCTGAGTCAGTTGTTTCCTAATTTATTTTGTTGCATATTGCTCTTTCTATAATTTATATCTGAAATCGATATTTCTTTTACATGAAATAAAAGTTGTTTTATATGCTGTGGAAGCACTGGCAATAACACAATTGACTTGGCTTCCATTTGAGCTCTGTTGGTAGCCCCAATACATTTTGGATAAGAATATGAACATATTCAAATAGACATTATAAATATACATAGAGTATATTTTAAATTATAAATTTAGTAAATATATAAGCCATTTACCATTCTTGCACCCAGATGCTTCTTTGCTTAATCCATTTTTCAGTAAACGTGGTCTTACAGTGATTGGCAAAGAAGTTAATAATAGCTTGTTGGCTATCCATTCTCTGCTTTGTATTCCTTACCTTTTAAAAAAATCTTAACCATGAAATAATTTTCTTGTGTTACTTAATCTTCATCCTATTTGCTTTTCTTACTTCTATGGGAAACCTCTCATGATTTCTACAGTGAATTCCTCCATTCATACTTAACTGAATGTTGGCCCATTCTGTCATTGTCTTTAAGTGGTGAGTAATTCATTTCTCCAGTAATGATTTGCTGGTTATTTACAAAGAATGAGTTGTTGCCCCTTTTGCAAGCATAAATGTAGCTTTTGCTGTCAAGGAAAGTATAGTATAAGGTAACAAATGAGAAGGTAAGCATGAAACTTTAATATAGGTCATCTTAAAGGCTGTAAATTACTTAAAGTCAAACATAGTAGATGATAAAATACTCTGTAGGAGTTCACTAATCATTGAAGACCCTCATGTGATTTAGTGGATTATGAAAGCATTTTGAAAATACAAAGGCCTGTATAAAGTGAAGTTGCTAGTACATAGTTTTGGTACAAAGGACATTAAGTTTGGATTGTCAAAACCTTTGATATAAGACAAATAAATGCAATTTGATGACTTATTTCTATTAGTTCATTCTTCCCTTTACTTAAAGGAAAATCCTTATATCAACAGTATCATTCTTTATAGAATCAGAATATTCAAGTACCTTGATTTCTGCTTTCAAACCCAACTATGGTACTGAAGTTAAATTCTAAGAAAAAAAGTAGGTTTTTCCTCAATATTTGAACTTCATCTATTGCCTTAAAGTAATGAAGTAATTGGTGCATTTTAATAGTAATGCTTGTGAAAAAAAGAAAAACAGAGACAAGAGAAGAAGATATCAGAGATATATGGTATCTTTCAAATCTTATATTTCATGGATGACTGATACTATGCCTTTTGTTTTAAGTAAATAAATTCAGGAATGTTGCAGGATACAATGTCAATGTAAAAAATCAGAGATGTTTTTATGCATCAAAATTGAACTATCTGAAAAAAGGAAATAGGAAAATGATATCATTAACAATTAATATCAAAAAGAACAAAATACCTTAGAGTTAAATTAAGGAGATGGGAGACTCAAAGACTGAATCCGGTGTTGAAAGTGGCAGCATTATTGTCTTTACTAACAAACCTTAGTGTAAGTGATCATTGTGAAAGTTATAGAAATAATGAATCTGTTAATTGAAAGTTCATGGAACATTTTTCTTCAGTAGTACAAAACTTCAAAAATCTTGGGAAAAAAAAGAAAATGAAAAAAAAAATAGTGTGTGGAGAAGTATCTCATTGGTAAAATACTTGTTTAGCATACATGAAACGCCCAAGTCCAATCCCCAGAACCTGCAAGAGAAAAAAAAAAGAAAAGAAATAAAGCATTATGCACTGCAAGTCATATAGTATGAGGATTTTTGATCATACATAATCCTTTCAGTAACAAATACACAAACATAACAATATTCATCAGCTACTGAGAAACACAGTAGTAAGAATACAGGGCATGGTTATATGAAAAAGATTTTGAAGTGACTAAGAAGACTAAATTATTCCCTAATCCTCATATTTTCGAGTTGAAAGTAATCAACTTGTCAAAATGTTCTTTTATAATTAATGTCACATAGTCAGTAGAATATATGGAATATATTCATAAGATAATTATGGAAAATAATGCATCAAAATCCTCAGTTCAGGATACCATGATGTTTAGTAGTGGCATTGCAACATTCATTTTGAGAAGAATTGTAGTTTGTGTTTAATAAGTTTTAAAATGTATGTTATAAGAAATATACTACATTTATTATTTAATGCTAAAATTAAATAGCACTAGTACTTCTCTGAAATAAATTGTATATTATAATATATAAGTGGCTATATAGAATGTCATTAAACTTTATATTCAAAATTTTTCTCTATTTTATACTGTTACATATTTATTCTTACTTTGCTGTATTCTGGGCATTCACTCTGAAGATTAATGTTTATGACTTAATAGTTTGCTGCATTTTATGAATTGATTCATATTCTAAATCATAGAAAGAATTCCTAGTTTCTGAGCCTTGAAGGCTTGTTCCAGTTTATAGAACAAAGCTGTTTTCTTGCCTGTAGAATATTGTATTACTTTGCATTTTTTATACAACATTTAGAATTTTATCCAAAATTTTGAAGATGATTTCAAAGCATTTCAACATACAGTTATTCCTTGTATAACATTACTAGCCAAGTGCAAATTTGGAGTGAGGTTCTTATAATTTAGAAACTATTGTTGAAGATACTACAATAAATTTTACTTTGGAGTGATTGCAAGAGTAAGAAAAATATAAAATGAGAGAAAACTTTTACTTCATATAAGAAGATACTCTAATATATTTTTGCGTGTTGCCCCCCAAAAAACCTATTTAAAATTTTAATTTATTTAAATTTTGAAATCATCCTGTTTAAAATTATCTTTTTGGTTTTTTTTCACTTGACAATACCAATTTCCTCATTATAGTGTTTCAAAATCTACGTATAGTAATTTTAATGATGAGAAAAATTCTAACATGAACAAAATACACTGGGATGCAAAAATCTCAATATATGGACAAATTATGATTAAAGTATTTCATGTTTTTGAGCATTTAAATACCACCAATTTTTGTTTTACAAATTATATTAAAATAACTCTTTTGCATTAACTCTTTTTGTGCTAATTAGTAGGATTTGAGAATTTATAGATGTCTTAGCTTTGGTCCTAAGAAAAGAGGGCTTACTGCATAACTTATATGCTAATGTTTTCATTGATGGCATAATCCTCTGGCAGCAAGTGAGGGCAACTGAAAGTGATATAGAGAAAAAGTAGGTGAAATCAAGGTGATATTTTGTTTCACATGTAAACATAGCTACTATACTGATCATACAGAGCATTTCTAAGAGGCCATATGGAAGCATTGGGCTGCAGAATACACCATCAGAGGGTAAAAAAGAGAAAAATTCTTCTGATAATAATTTCCTTCTGTTTCTCATTGGCCAGTGTGTGTTCATGAAATTTTAAGTTCCCCAAATATCCAGGATATATCAGATAGTCCTTCAGAAAAAAAGCCTAGTAATCCAAGGTTCTTAGTTTCTGATGCTCTTTTGTTTGAATCCAGAATTAATGCAAGCCATCTACTCATGGGATATGCGTAGTAGGAAAAAGGCATTGACCATTGAGTGGCAACACAGAAGACATGTGGAAGGCTTAGTACTTACATTAAAGGCAGCCAAGGTAATCACAGAGAGTATGAGATCAGGAGGTATCCAGGGGTGGCTAATAGCACCTGGGAAAAAATGGGGCTTATTGAATATGGTGAATTTCCCAATAGACCAAGACATATGAGAAGTGATATGAAAGTTTGCTTCATTGTTGATAGAAATTGATAAATTACTTTTAAAAGTGTACACTTTTCCAAATAAAGCACATAAAAGATAATTGTATCCAGTATTTTTGTTCTATTATTTTCTCACTAAATCAAAAGCTTTTCTAAATAGAATGAATCAATCTTGCACTTGTATTACCAGAAAAGTTTAAATTATTCAAGTTCATTCATCTGGACCTGAAACTACTTTACATCTGTATAAATATTTCCTCAAATTATTTAAATGTGCTTTTCTAAAAAATCTAACAATACAAAATTAAACCTCAAAGAAATAAAATCATATGCATATAAGGTTGTGAAAATCAACTTTTTTCTACTTTGAACCAAGTTGCAACAAAGAATTTATACAAATAACAGATATGTTAAAAAGCATGATTAAAAATTAAATACCTAAGAATATATTTTTAAAATATTGATTATAAAAATATTATTAACATTTACTCCAAATGAAATGTGAACAAGTGAAAAGACAAGTATATTCTCTGTTTGAGGCATTCAGTTTAAAAAAGATGGTACTTAGAAATAAGTGCTATCTTTAATGCTTCAACAATCCAAGTGATCTTTTTTAAGTTAATAATTAAAATGTAACAAAATATTAAAGCAGTAATAGCTATAAACACACTGTTCAATAATAAACAACCACACATCTAGCTCCTAACAAAGATCACTTAGGTGCTTTGTGGTTTTTTTTAATTGCTCTTGGTGGGCTATCAGCTAGGATGGACTCAGGTCACCATCAGATCTAGGTAGCTTCGTTTTAGACCTGGCTGAAGCCAGAGCCACCTGAAGTGTGTCTTCAGAAGCTGACACCAGAAGCTCAACAGGGACCTCCTAAGACATGCATCAGAATTCAATATGCCACTTCCATGTACATTACATTGATTAAATCAAGTCACACAGACCAGCTTAGTGATGTGGGAATTTTACTCCACTCACAGTGCATAATGGCAAAGTCAGAGATGGAAAGAACTCCTAGCAAATAATGCATTCTGTCACACATAACTTCTCTGTGATTTGTGTTATTCTTACTCTTTCAGCCTTATATTAATGTCTTGCTCTATTTTCCTTCATTTCTAAAACTTGTGAATTTATTTTTTGCCCTCAAAACATTGCACATATTTCTTTTTCTTTATTTTTATTTGTTTTAATTAGTTACACATAACAGTACAATGACCTTGACATATCATATATTTGAATCAGATGGGATATAATTTCTCATTTTTCTGAGTGTACAGTTTGCAGAATTACATTGGTCATGCAGTCATGTATATACCCTCAGCAATAATAATGTCTATTTTATTCTTCATCAATGAATTTTTCTCTGTTTCCTGGTTGTTTTTTAGGTTTGGGCTTAAAATCGCTTCCTTAAGCATCACCTAAGCCTAGGATTCTTATAGGATCTTAGAGTCTTATTTTATAATTTATATCCATGAGGGCATTTAAATAATGTAACAATTGTTTGTTTAATGCTGTCTTCTTTGTTAGACTAACAATTTCATGAAAACAGGGGATTCTGTTTCTCTTTATCATTATGTCCATAGGACCCAGTTCAAAATCTATCATAATGTAAGCTATCATTCACATATTGAGAATGTACAGGATGTAATTTATATTCTTTCCTTTGGCAATTATTCTTGTAGATACATTTCCCAGTTCTCCATTTGGCAACCCCATCATTCCTAGCACTTTTATATACTCTGTACATATAGGCTATATTCTTCTTCTCTTTATTATACATATTTTACTCTGCTGACCTCAGATTGTTGTTTTACTTTTGCTATTGTTTATGTTCATTTGCTCTTGATAATTTAAAAAAGTTCATGTGACAGGACTTTTTGAAAAAAAAAATATGATAATTAAAATTAGAAATACAAAGAGAAAAAAGGAATAAATAATAGCAAATATTTTTAGGAGATAACTAGAAATTTTAAAAGGCCTATTATGAAGTTAATAAAAATAGAGAAATAATTAAAATAGGGAGATTCCTTAACTCAAAATGAGTCCAAATGGATTTGGATAGAGATATAAATATGTTAAGTCTGCAGAAGGTTGATACTATTGGGTCACAAAAAAAATAAAAATAAGCTTAATATTTAAACTGAAGAAACTCTGACAGGCAGAAAACTTTTGATTGTGTACCTCTGCCATTTATTTTAATCAGCTAACTTTTTTTTTTTCAGTACTGAAGAATGAACCCAGTGACTCACACATACAAGTCAAGCATTTTATATGAGTTACACCTCCAGTTCTTTCTACTTTATTTTGAGACAATTCTTGTTAAGTTCTGAGGCTGTCCTCAAACTCAGATCCTCCTGCCTCATCTTTCCCCATAACTGAGATTATAGATGTGCACCCTCCATGCTCCTAACTGACCAGTTAACTGTCAGTTAACTCATCAAGGATCTTCTTTGTCCTCTTTCTGTTGCTGCAGATAGAATAAGTACTTGAATCTAATGTATGAAATATGATATGTCAAGAGCTTTGTAATGTTTTGAACAACCAATAAAAAAAAAGAATAAGTATCAAAAACTACACTCCCCCAAATTTTATCATGCTTTGTTTTGTTCCCTGTGATTGATGATTGGTGGAGGTCAATATTGAGAAAAGAAGAAGAAATAATATTAGAGTTTATATAATAAATATCTCTTTCAATAAAAATTTGCACTGGGATTTGACTAATTTCTGGGGAAAAGCAAATGTCATGTAGCCTATATGTGATTACAGATAATTTTATTTGTTCCCTTATGCTTGTACACTTAAGAAATGAACATAAATCATCTTATCTTGGCCAATATTTGCATTATTTTTAAATGAAAAATATCTGCATCAACACAGATACAACTGAATTTTGCTGCCATTACAAATATAAATATTTTCAATCTAAAAAGATTTATAAACCGGGCACAGTGGTGCACACCTGTAATCCCAGTGGCTTGGTAAATTCAGCCAGGAGGATCACAAGTTCAAAACTGGTCTCAGCAATTTAGTGAAGCCCTAAGCAACTCAGTGAAATCCTGTCTCTGAATGAAATATAAAAACATCTGGGGATGTGGCTCAGTGGTTAAGCACCCCTGAATTCAATCCTTGGTACTGAAAAAAAAGAATTATAACTTTTTCCTTTTTATTAGTATTGCAAAATAGTTTCTAATATTCAAATATGAATATTCTACATGTTGCTTTAAAATGTCAGTGGATATTTGTTCCCTTAGAAAAACTTCATTAGGATTATATAAAGTCCTTCATCATCTGAAGAACTTCCCTACCCAAGTATTAATACAACCTGTGTTTATAAGTACTTTCAACTTTCCTATTCTGTCACTAAAGTTATCTAAAGCAATTATGTATTCCCCTAAGACTGGCCCCAATGCCTATCTTAGAATAATGATATTATTTTTGAATATACACAGTCTTTACTCTCTTTCCCAAGCATCATAGTCTTCATAACTTTAAAAGCAACATAAGTAATAATTTGATATTCTGGTAAACTAGCTGTGATAAACAAGAAAAATTATCTGATCCATGCTTTTTCTAAGAGCCATGGTATAAAAACCACAATCATGGTTAATTTCCATCTACCAATATGACAAAATTGAACATGAATTAGAAAGACATGCACAGTCAGTTCTCACAAGCCAGTATCAGCTGACTGCAGTGAACCACTGAAAGAAGTCCAAACATATCCTAGATTTACCTTAGTTACCATAAAATAATGAGACATTCTAGCCATTTCTTTTCCTCCAAACTCCCGAGATATCTCTTTAGTTAATCCCCTTCTCCCTGTATTTCCAGGGCCTTCAAAACTATCACTGTGACTCCTTCTCCCAATTTTGTTAATTTCCCAAACACTTAAAATTTGCCTTCATCAGAAAAATTGCCTGTATTCTCAACCTCTTTTATGAAGGATCATTTCACCTTTCTCATTAACCAAAGTCTGCTGAGACTATAGCTTCTTCTATGTCCCTCTGCACTGGGTCTTCTTTTATCTATTTCTGGGTAAAAAGGGATAATTGAGGTCCACCAATCTCTTCATTGGCATTTCAAGGCTTCTGTTACTTCTTTTTAAAAACACCTGGCATTTAAAAAATGTGACTATTTATTTTGATTTTACTTTAGTAGATTGCTTCCATGTTGCCACCATACCAACAAGTGTGAATAAAAAGTTTCTATTCAGTGCTGTGATTTGGCTCAGTGGTATAGCATTTGCCTAGCATATGTGAAGTCGTGGTTTAATCCCCAGCAACATTAAGTAAATAAGTAAATAAAAGAAACAAATAAGTTTCTGTTCTATGTTTTCACTGTTCAGTATTATGGACATATTAACCACATGTTGAAATAGAACATTTGAAATGTGCTCAGTGTAACTGCAAAACTGGATTTTTAATTTTATTTCATTTTACTTAATTTTTTATTGAAATTGTTACATGGCTAGTGGCTACCATATTAAATAACACAGCCTTCACTGGAACATATAATTTCCAATCTACATAATTTTCAATAATTGTTAATTTCATGCATACCATTCCTGACAGTATCTCCATTCCTTTTATATTTACTCTTTCTTATTTCACAGTGAATGTCAAAATTTTTCAACTCCAACATCTTGATCACTGACATTTTGCCTCCTTTTAAGTAATTCATGTTCTCTTTCCCTTCTGTCTCTATGGCTACAATGGTCTTCTATTGTTATAACTCCATTATATACAATCTGGAAATTTTCACACCAATCCTGCTTCATCATGCCTGCATGATCATCACTATTAGATGTTTTCACTTGTGTTACAAGGGCCAGCATAGCTAAATATGATTGTTATAATACAAAAAGACTGATCTCACTAGACATCCACTAATATTGGTCTGAAAGGTGCTCTTACTGCTTTGCAGCCCTTGAACCAGTTCTTCTGTCATTTTTCTAGATGACTGTTTTATTACTTATTTTTTCCCTTCCTCAAAATTCTAGTACATGTTTCCACATTCTAACATTTAGCTCATGACTGTATCCCCCATCTCACTGGTAAACAGAAACAATCAAAGGAGAACTTGCATGTCATCCACCTACCTGTTTTTTCTTACACCTATCACCATCTTTCTGTGGTCACATGTGAGTTCTCTGTGATCATGAAGCCAATCTCTATGCTAGGACATTGAATCACACATGGCCTCAGCTTACTAAGTACTGTGCTCTAATAAACCACTTCCTATGTTTCATCATCAATTTATTCTTCAATGCATACAAACATACCTTATTTTCTTATGTCTTGATGAAAAAAAGAAACTTGTATTACCTCATGTCTCTTACCAGTTGCTAATCTGTTGTTGTTCCTAATAGAAAACTTTTCAAAACTGTAGTCAAGATTTGCTGACTCTGATGCCTTTTCGTATCATGTATTTCGTTCAGATTGCTGTCCCTGTTTCTACATTTGAACAACTTCTGCTAATGTCATTAGTAATGTTCATGCTTTAAATGCCATGGTCAAATTTTAGTCTTCACTAGCTATACTATCAGAAGCACTTGAAACATGATAATTATCTTTATCTTGAAAGACTTTTATAGTAACTATTTAGAGATAGTACTGTTTCTTGGTCCTTCTCTTCCTGTGTCATTTTCTTTTTTTCTTGAAACTCCTCCTCTTTTTTAGTTATAATTTCCCCAAGTTCTAAAATTGAGAATGATTCACACTTCAATCTTCAGGTATCTTTTCTTTTTGGGGGAGGTAGGTGGGTACCAGAGATTGAACTCAGGGGCATTCAACCACTGAGCAACATCCCCAGCCCTATTTTTTTAGTATTTTATTTAGAGACAGGGTTTCACTAAGTTGTTTTGTACCTTGCCATTAATGAGGTTGGCTTTGAACTCTGGATTCTCCTGTCTCAGCCTCCTGAGCCAGTGGGATTACACACGTGCACCATTATGCCCAGCTCAATCTTGAGGTTTCTATTGCTTCTCTCTACTCTCTCTTCTAGTAATCTCATTCAATAATATGGCTTAATACTAAATTTATTTGTTACTGACATCTGGATTTAAATTACCAAACCTCTGCCATCAAATTACACAAATCATCTAATACCCAAGTAATGAATTGAAACCTCTGTCTGGCTGCCTAATATATATTGTAAAATCTAACTCTTTATTCCTGCCAAATTCTCTTCCACAAAAGAAACACCAACAGAAAACCTGATCAGTCTTTTACATATTAAAAAAAAAATAAAAACGACTTTTTTTGTGTGGCTTATTTTTATATCAAATATTTAATCCAACCATAAATCTTTTTGGCTCTCCCTCCAAATATATCCAGTGTAATCCTCAATATGTCCACTTATTTTTACCACTTTGCTAGTAACCTTGATCAAAGACTTGGTAAGCTGGATTATTCCAACTATTCCAAAAAATTCCACCAGAGTTCAACACAAAATTCACTCCTAACCATACAAGTACACTCTCATGTTTCAGTATATTTTAAATTGTTTCTCTTCTATTTATGACTTCTCTTATTTCTCAGTTATAATTATAACCTTTCTCTGTGCTACCATACCATTAACATATTGTTACAACAATTGTGTAATATGATGGGTTTTATTATGGGCCTGATTGTCTCCCCCAAAATATATTCATATATTATAATGTTTATCCCCATGAACTAAGAACTTGACCTTGTTTGGAAATAGGAATATCAAGACTAATTAGTTAAGATAGAGTCATTCAGGAGCAGGGTGGGCCCCTAATCCAGAGACTAATGTCCTTATAAAAAGGGGGAAATTTAGCATATATGCATATCCACAGGGATAGCCTGCCAAGGAAGCAATTGAGGTAATGCAGGTGATGCCAAAGAACCCCTCCCCCAAAATTATCATCAAACCACCAGAAGCAGGAAGGAGAGAGACACACACACAAGACAGATTTCTCTTTCACAGGCCTCAGAAAGAATCAACCCAGCTAACATCTTTATCTTCATTTCTTACCTGCAGATTGAGACAATGAGTTAATATTAAGAAATCCACTCTGGGGTGCTTTGTTACAGCAGTCCTAGCAAACTAATAAATTTATTTTCCTCTACAAATCAGAGCTTCATTTTTTGTACCTCTTTGATATTTGTATCAATCCTTCCTCAAACTGTAACCAATTTCCCAAATCAGACATACCTTCAATGGGATGAAGAGATAAGTACAAGAATAATTAAATAATATACCAAGGTGAAAATAAAACACAGAAATTATTATTGTGTCAAGAGTTTTTAAGGAAACTATAAGATACTTTTGGAGACATTGCAAGAGATATAAAAAGAACAAAATTAGGTGAAAATACTTCCACTGAATATCTATGTAAACATTTCAGTTTCTGCTATTTCATTCAATACTGTGAGCTCTCATTTTTATTTTACATACCTGAACCTACCCTTTTCTTCATAGTTGTTTCAACATGACCCTTTTGCATCAAAATCTTGTCTAAAAATAATTCTTTCCTGAGTTATTACACCAATCCAATAGCCTACATCCAATTTTCTATGTAAACTCCTGTGATAAATATCCTGACATGTCTGTCTATTCACGTTGATTAAATCTCTCTATTGTCCCTCTTCAGTTCTTATGAATTTTCATTTGCTGAAGGACTTGAACTGTAGAATAATGCCTTCTGGCTATTTTTACTTTTACTTCTAATTTTAGGAAGAACTAAATATTTTGATCTGATTTTATTCTACCTTCAAGGGAAAAAAAGAATACAAAGAGCATTAAAAGGGTCAAGACCAAAATGTTATTAAGAAATAGAATTACAGCACCTGAGAGACTTAAGAGATTCTAAGGAGAAGTAAACAGACATTAAATGGAACTGCTCTGTGCTAGATTTTTCTTTCCTCATATATGATAACTTTTTAGATTGTTGCTCTTGGTAGAAATGTGTACAAAATTACTTGTAGGGGAAGTTCAAACTCATCAGAGGGTCATATAAATGAATTCGATTGTATTTAGGTAAATCATCAAACAAGCTGATTGTCTGAGACTATTTCAGTACTAGAACTATGAAATGTTCATGCCTTACAAATCCCATTTCACCCAATAAGACACTATGTAAAGATTTGAAGTCAGATCCCTTGCTGATCATAACAAATATTATTTGTCTAGGAAATCTGGCAGACTTGTACCTGGACTTTAGCAACTGCAGAAAACAGTGTGTGGGCTGAGGGGATCATGGTCAATTTCATTTACTTCCCATTGCGGAGGCATTGCTAAGAGACAGTACCTGGATTTAAAACTATCATATGTGGTCATTACATTCTTCTATTGCCTCTGAAAGATTCTATTCATTAATTTTATGTATTTTTTTTTGACTCAGGAAGTGTTGGGGAACTAGTGAGATTGCTTTCTTTCATTTTTATCATAGATTTCTAAATCAGTATGTACATTTATGATCATAACCAGTACATGTGCATTGAATATTTTTTTAAATAATCATCCTTTCTTAAATTTGTATTTTTAGGGAATAAAAAGCTAGAATTGTAGTAGTGTATGAAGTAACTTTTTCACAGTTATTATAAATTATTAGATGCTCAAGAATTATATTTCTTATCGAAAACTATATCTTAATGAAGTAACTCAAGCCTAAGATAATGGAAAGTACACACAAAAAAGTCTATTGGGAGAAAATTATTTGTATAGTTTTCCTTCATATAGTTATCATATCACACAGCATAAAGATTGCTGAGCTCTCTCATTTTTTTGATTAAATGCTATACCAATACATGATGTTGCTATTTTGTCTTAAAACCAAAAACTGAATGTAGATGCTTACTGAAAGCTGGTTCTGAAATGTAACTAGAACACAGATGCAGCTTTAAGATATTAGAAAAGGTTCTATAGATTATAGAAAAATAAAACTGAAATACTATATAAAATCTAAACAACACTGGGAGAAGTTACTCAGTGCACATTGAACAGTATTTTCAAAATATAGTGTTAGTCTACTGTTCATCTGCAGTTCTATGAAATACACATAACATCAATAGAAAGAAGCAAGTCTCCATGCTCTGCTGATTATATCCTCTTTCGAAAACAAAACAACAACAACAACAAAAAATCTGTGCCCACAAGTAAGACATACTTGTCACAGAGAATGGTCTAGTGCTCTAGTTATAGCAACTGCGATCCAAGTCTTACACAGCTACCCAACCAAACACTTATTTACTTGGCACCCATTTCCTAGTGAAACAGGCACCAAATAGTAAACAGGCAACATGCCATCCTAACAGATGGTTGTGAGTATTTGTAGCCAAAAGACCATGCATGAACATCAAATGTGTTTGCTGAGGGCAGGAATCCCAGTCAAAAACACCCAAGCAGCTGTCTATCCTAAGGTTATGAACCCAGATTTGAAGGCATCTGCTATTCCTTATCCATCTCTTAGTGAGGTTAAGTTGTCTTAAACCTAGAAATTGTCTTCTTCCTTTCATGGCAAAAACGCAAAAGAAATACTTAACTGTATGTTTGTGTGCATAGCTTTGTTTTACTTGACATCTCAAATGTATGTCTAAAGGAGATAGCATATATGAACTCAGATCATTGTCATAATCGTTTTTTATAATCTCAGATTTTTCTCTAACTATAAATGACCTCTAATGTAAGGCATCCTGTTGTATAAGAAATGCCTCCATACCTTTTGCATTGATCTATTCTTCTCTAGATCCATGTACCATCACCTTTTAGGAAATGCTGCAGAATCAGAGAATGATAGTCATGATCTTATTTCTTAGAAGTTACATGTAGCTAGGTTCACACGTTACAGATTATATATCTTCTCAGAAAATAACATTGAAAAAAATCATCAAAAATTGCAAACAATAGAATGCCACATAGTTAATGTACATACTTATTTATAAACTAAATTCTCTACTGATACTAGGCAATTAAAAATATCATAGAATTACAAATATTTTTGAGTATAAAACTTGTTAATATAATTGAGAAGGAATATAGCTAAACACACAAACTCAAAGATGACTATTAAATAATCAGAAAAGGAGATGACAATTGTTTGAAAAACTGTATATGAAATACTTGTAAGTTAATAAATAATTCTAAATTTGTCTGAAAATTTTAACTGTGAAGATAGCTAAAAAGATTCTGCAAACGAAGAATAATGAGAGAATTCACACTTTTCAGGATACTCAAACATGTCCCAAAGTCAGCATAATTTAAAATGTCTAATATTGGTGTAGGAACTGGCTTGCCCATCAATGGGGCAACATATGTCCATAAAGTCACGTACATAATGAATTCTAGATGATGATAAAGAAGATATCTCACAGCAATGAATAAAAATATTAATGTTTCATTTACCAAACTGGATAAGTGGGTATTTAAAAATAAAAAATAGGAGAAAATATGGGATATCAATTTTACTTATTTTACAAGCATATATTCAGTCATATTACAGGCGGATTATCTAAACCTAAAACGTAGCAGCCTAAAATATTGCACAGAAAAATATATCTCTAACTCAGTGATAAGAAAGCCACTTTTACAGATAGCATGGAAACCACTGGAAACCACAAATTAAAAAAAAAAGAGCAATTAAAAATTAAAAACCCTTACATTAGTTAAGTTCATGCTAGCTCTGCAAATGACAATAATAAAGTCATATAGCACATAATGACATTTAAGTCAACGATGTATACCTCCAGGACAGTGATCCCATGAAATTATAATGGACCTCAACATTTTCTATAGCCTCATGTGGTTACAGCTGTCTTGATGTCATAGAACAATAAATGCATTACTCATGTGTTATTGGTGATGCTTGTATAAACAAACCCACTGCTCTGCCAGACATAAATGTCTAGCACACACCATTATGTATAAACATAATACTCAATTGATAATAATAATAATGGCTGCTGGTGGTTTATGTGTTTTCTAGAGCTCCTACGCTTCAGCATTATTTTAGTGTGTACTCTTTCTATTTAAACATGAAAATGTGTACCATAAAACAGCATGCTGCAATAGGCCCATCAGCTGAAACATACAGACCTGAAGAAGGCCCACATCACTTCTACTCATGTAACATTGCTTTAAGTCGTCACCTACTCTTAGATTCCTCAGCTTGATTCAAAGTTGCAGTGAAAACATAACTCCTGCCTGGCCAGCTGTTGCTCTCTGCTACACAGGGGAGGGTTCAGCACCACATATGAAAGTTAGTCATAATCCCTGTCCAATAGCATGAAAAAAATTTACATATAGATAAAAAATATTGCAAACCACAAATCAAACAGTAGAAATGTGATCAATACACATGACTCATGGATGAAAACAAAAGGATCCATTAGGAAAATAGAGAAAGTACTAAAAAACAATCCAAAGTAGGAAGAATTGCAGTAAAAAAAAAATGAAAATACTTTGAAGAACATGTTAATTTTAAAAAAGTAAAATTTAACAGGGCATGGTGGTGAACACCTATAATCTCAGCTACTCAAAAGGCTGAGTCAAGAGAATTTCTAGTTCAAGGTCATAATACCCTGCCTCAAAATTAAACAAGAGGGGCTGGGGATGTATTTCAGTGGTAGAGCACATACTTAGTATGTGCAAGGCCCTGGGTTCAATATTCAGTACTGCCAAAAAATAAGAAAAAGGAAAATTGAAGCTCTTTGAAGTTTTTTTTTTTTTTTTTTTTTTTTTTTTCTTGATCATGTTGGTAAATATGGCCAACTAGAATTAGAGAAAAAATTTCATCAGCTTTCACGAGACACTGAATTTGCTTTCATTCCTTCACACCCTGCCCCACTCCCCCACACAAACTCCAACAAGAGAGAAAAAATTTATACAGATGAATGTTCTCCAATCATCATCTTACTATTATCTAAAGAGTAATGGTGAAAACTATAAGGGTCTTCTTAGAGGGTCTATATTTATTTATTTTTCATTTTTTTGTTTGCTTTTATAAAAATAAGTGCATTGATATTGTAATTCAAACATGGTTTTCAACATAGTTAAAAAATTAATAAACTACACAGAATGATGAAAACATATTGTTTTAAATATACTAAGGTTCGCTACATTTAATTCAATACTCTTCAAAGTCATAATTTTTGGATTCTGATGAAATGCAGATTGCCTAACTCCATTTGCAGAGTTTTAATCAGAAGATGAAAGAAGTAAATGATGAGTATACGTTGCTAACCAATGTTTGTAATGATTCTAATGCCAAAGATTTCTGTGGAACTCATTTTAAAAAGCACTGAATTGATAAATTTTTAAAAGTTAAGAAAAAACTGGAGTCTCTAGTAATTTTATTTTGATTGTATTTCAGTGTACACTCACCACTTTCAAAGGAAATTTGCTCCACAGTGAATATTTCCTCTTAATCAGATTTCTCTAAGTTGCAATGCAGAAATTCTGGGCACAGTTTCAATGTATTCATAGCATCCATAATATACTAAAGATTTTTCACACTCTCATAACAATCTTCTACAGGTTTCTCTGTTTTTCTCATTAATCATGAGTTTTACAAAAAAAGATGTGCAACATTTCACTCATTCATGGATATACCTTCAATGTCTTGCACAGGTTTGGAACACAATAAGTGTTAAAAATAATTGTTGATTATGAGTGGAGAGTTGAAAGAATGAATAAATGAATGGATTTATATTAATAATGTCTGGTATGTTTTCATATATGCAATCTGTTTCTTTTAACTCGATTCAGAATTTTTAGATAAATTAAAAAAAATTCACATGCACAGAAAGATTGCCTTAGAGATTAACAAGAATAAAATCATACCCAATATTCTGTTGGAGCTTTTAGTTTATTTTCTTACAAAAAAGATAATCAATCAATGGAAAGACAAAGAGAAGGTTCAGAGTTGGAATTTTGAATTAAAATTCAGGGGTTTGGATTCTAGCCTCAAAGCATTTTAGTTTGTTGACTTTGGAAACGTTTCCTGCATCATTTATGACTTCATTTTCTTATATGTAAAATAGAAATGAAAATAATATATGACAGTGTCTCTAGATTGTTACAAGTTTTGCATGAATCATGTGTAATGATGTCAATTATATTCTAAGTAGTAGTAAACCATTGGTATATAAATTCTAGGTGATATCAATGCAGACACTTTCATATTAATTATAATAATCTGGATCTGGATGGTACAATGAGCTCATCAGTTGGGAGTCCATTTGACAAGTAACAGGCCACAGTAGCCATGTTACTTGCAATTCATACGTTTAGTCAATGAAGCTATGATTCTGTGCTTAAGGTTTTTGAGATTAATTGGTACCAGTCTTCTTTTGCATCCAGTAAGTTTTACCACTCTATGCCACAGGGTAATTCCTAACTTTATAGATTTTAAGACTATTACTTAGGAGGAGAAATACAAAACTAAATAACTAAATGTATACCCAAATTTCATATATGATGTAAAAATGATACTGACTGGTAAATACTAAGATGATATGAGTTCTCCATGTAGAAATACATTGCTTTAATTGCAAATTTATGTTTGAAACATTTGCTTTTGTATTTGTGTGGTTAGATATCAGTTAGCTAATGCTAATAATTGCCCTTCTTTTATTTGTATAGTAAATATAACTCTAAGGAAATGGCCAACAGTATCACTCTCTTAAGAAGTCAAATAAAATTGCTGAGATATTTCAGAATATAATACTGAACAACTCGAAGAAGGTCAAGTATTTGTCTAGCTTCCACTATTATTTTTTTTATTAGAGCTTTATGGATATACACAGTAGATGAGTTCATCCTGATAAACTCACACGTGTATGGGCATCAATTTAGGTTCATCATACCCCCTTTTCCCTTCTACCCTCCCTCCCCTCTCTCTTTCTTCTTCCTTTACCTCATTAAACTTCCTTTCACTTGGCTATTGATTTGTACTTGATTGGTTCTTTATGTACTCTTATCCTTCCCTCATCCTTTCCTTTGTTTTGCTCAAGCTTCCACATATGAGAGAAAGATTCAAATTTTGAGTTTCTGAGTTTAGCTAAATTCACATAGTATGATATTCTCCATTTCCATCCATAAGATTCCATAATATAATTGCTTTCAATGGCTAAGTAATTTGATTTTTATAACCACAATGTCAGGTAGAAAATATTAGCATTTACATAGTATCATTATTATTTTTCACATGAGAAAATTGAGACACAAATATATTAGTTTGTAGGATTCAAATCAAGTGATATTTTCCTTAATAGAGTTCATTAATTTAATTTTAGATTCACAAAAAAGTGAACAGTTAATACAGAGAATCCTCATACACCTCCCCTGATCTTTACGTCCTCAGTTTACTTGATTATTAATATCTTGTGATATTACCATACATTTGTTAAAACTGAAACAGTATTGATATATTAATAGTGACTGTATATCATGAACTAAAGTTCTTACCTTACATTAAGATTCATTCTTTGTATTATATAGTTTTACAAGTTTTTAATGAATGAATAATGCTGGATACCTACCATTACATTATTACAAAATAATATAACCCCCCTAAACATATCCTGTGCTTATCTATTTATCTTTCCTCCCTTTCCTCAGAAAACCAATAATCTTCCTTTTCTTCTTCTTTTTTCTAATATCTACATCTATAGTTCTGCCTTTTCTAGACTGTCATAAAGACAAAAGTATACATGCATCCTTGAAAGTCTTGGACTATTTCATAAAAAAAAACTATATTCATTTAAGCCTCCACTTTGTCTTTTCATGGTTAATAGCAGATTTCTTTTAATCACTGAGGAATAATCCACTGTGTACATGTACTTTAATTTCTATATTATTCACCTTTTGAAGGACATCTGGTTTGCTTCTAAATTCTATCAATTATGAATATACAAAGTACAATCATGTATTTTTCAAGCTCTTTTGAACAAACACCAAAGAGGTAAATCAGTGTATTATATAGTAAGACTATTTTAGTTATGAAATAACTTTGAAACTGCATTCCCAAATGGCTGTAATTTTTGCACTTAACACCAGTAAAAGAGAGCTCTTCTTGTTCCATATTCTTGGAGCAATTTGGTGTCATTTGCTGTGCATGGGAGGTGGTTAGCAATTCTAATGGGTATGTGGTGTTATCATATTGATTCAATTTGAAATTCCCCAGTAGTATATGGTATTAAAAATATTTTCATGTACTCATTTGCCATGAATTGTTGAGGCTGGCCTATAACTTGAGATATTTCTCCCTCAGCCTCCCAAATTCCTAGAATAATAAACATGTGCCACTCTGCTTGGCAGTTTATTTGCCATTTGTATATGTCTTTGTTGAAGTGTCCAGGCAGATCCTTTGCCTACTTTTTAATAGAATTATTTCTTTTCCAGCATTTTTTTTCCTCGTAGCCCAAAACTTTAAAAATTTTGTCATTATGCCTTGGAGAGAGTTAACAGATAGGAGAACAGGATTAGGGAACAGAATTCATTTGGGGACAGAGTCTGTTTTAAATTTTACATATGTATACCAGGAAGGTCTTTCTGAGGAGGGAAGAGTAGAGTGCATATGTGAAACACAAGAAAACCCAGTAAGGAAATATTGGGGGTTAGAGGAAGTATCATTAAATGCTTTTGATTAATAATTGCCTGAATTATTAATTAAAGATATGTTTGTTATTTTCTACTTATTTATATCAATAAAATGGAAAGAACCAATAATTAATTACCTTTAAGTGGTATGTCTAATATGTGAAATGTTCACAATTGTTTTAATTTTATGCTAGCATATGCAGTTTTGTGTTTATATGCACAGCTGGTAGAATATACAGAAATTATTTCTATTTTAGTGTTTTCCTATTTTCAAATGAGTGTCTGAAACAATGTCAACTGAATATTGAGTGTGGTTTAAAAAAAAGTTGAGTAAAATCTTTTTGTCAACTGATAATTAATCTACGCAGTACCTTATTATTTGTATTATTTAGCATTTTAGTTTCAAATCACTCAGACTGACCTATTTAAGTAGAAAACAAATGTATTAAGTGATGAATATTGGATAGATTATAGACATTGTGGAAGAGCCAAAAATACAGACATGGAAGTTATATAATGTGGAAGAATCTCTCCAAATGCTTCTACTTCACAGGCTCTGTGAAGACAGTACTGCATCAAAACAGGTAACACTGCATAGGAAATCTGGCATTAGAATGCTCCTCATTATTGCACTGAAAATGGCATAGTTTCTGAGCCTGCTCTTAGGGGTTTTTTTGTTTGTTTGTTTGTTTTGTTTTGTTTTCTTTCATTGTCTCCCACACTGTCCCTTTTAATTTGCACCCTTAGCTTCAAAATGGGGAGGCAGGTATTTCTGACTAATAGAGCTAAGTTCATGTGTCCCCCTTTGGTGCAAAGGTAACTCAAGAAATGAGTCAATGTCTTGGCACTGTAAACATTCTTATTGTGATATACATGTAGATGAAGCAGTGTATTTTTCAAATTTTAAAAGATTCATATGTCGAATAACATAAATAAATACTGATTTTATATACTATGCTATAATTTAGAATACATTTCCCTGAAAAATATGTTTACCTTATATTTTGTTATGTTGTGTTACCTTGAGATTTTTATTCTGATAGTTACAAAAATACGTCCATGGTTTCTATCTGTTAAGTGTAATACAGCATTCTAGTTCTCCCATCAAAAGACTGTTTCTCCATCCTTGAATCAGAGCTTGATCCTGTCACCTTACTCTGTACAACAGAACCTTAGCAAACATTGTCAGCAGAGATTTCCAAGCTCCCATGCATTGGGACTAGCTTTTTTGATAACCTTGGGAACCCTGTATTAAATTGAATGTGGACAAACTTAGAGTGCCTGTATCTATAGTGGCTCCCACCCCAGTTATCCCATTTGGCCACTTGATGATGGCAAATGCATTAGTTAGTCCAGGTGAAATGATAGGGAACTGATAAAGATTAATCCTAATTGTGAAAACACAAGTATAAGGAATAAATTGAGTATTCATTGCTACAATCCACCAAAATTTAGGGTGGCTTTTCTTAATAAATGTTAACTAATGTATTAATACTTATATTATACATTAGCATAGTAATATATAATAAATGATAACTAGTATATTATTAAAATGATAGTATATTCTAACATACTAATATACATACTAATAGTGTATAGTAACAAACTAAATATATATTTATTTACTTCTATGTGTCACCGAATAGCTTCCCTCCTCTTTTGAACTGATAATTATATGATATATTGAAAGTAAGTAGCTAAAATTTAACCAATTAAAAATATCTGAAATATATTGGACATGATTTACAAGTCAATTTCATAGAAGATAATATATGTATTTATAATTTATTTCTAAATTAAAAAAATATAAATTGATAATGTGTTAGATTTTTTTATAACAACATGGCATCTTGGCATATTTAATGTGATTCCACATTGATGATAGTTAAAAAATATATTTCTGCTTTGCTCTTCACATGTCAATTGGTTTCTAAAATCAAAGGCCATTATTTTAAGAGAAAATAAGCAAAAATTCTATATAAGAAACAAACTGATTTTTTTTCTTACATACATGACAATATTTGAATGCATTACATTCATAATATGGGAGGGAGACCATGGTAGGAAGATTACACAAACTGATTATTTTTAAATAGAGAAATGGAAAATGAAATGGATACTAAATGTTTGTCAGGTCAGTCATTCAAAGCTTTCATAACATCATGTAATTTCACAAGGGAATATTGGGCAATTCATTTGCAGTTACTAAAAATACTTTAAATGCTAATGAATATACTTTTGACAGTGTTAATGTAACATTCCAGTGAATAGGTTTCTAAACTAAATGTATATGTGAACTGTACATGACTTGTTCAACTCTACTGTTTTGGGGAGTCTACATCATTTTTCCCAAAGATTTCCTCCCAAATTACACATATTAAATGAAGACTACTTTATAGCACCAAATTCCAATTACTTTTTCCCTACACACACACACACACACACACACACACACACACACATACATTCACACACACATATATATTTACATACACACATACATATGCACATGTATATAATTTTCTTAAGGTGAAAAAATATATAAATATGTTTATAATTTTGCTGTATTGCATTCATTGCAATTAAAAAACTAATTTTAGACAAGAATACAGATTTTTTTGCTTTGGTTTTGTGATTGATCTTGTATCCTCATTATTTATTGTGTTTATAAGCTTTAACTCCTGTATTATTTGATTTTAAATGGATTATGAAAATTTATTTAGCATTTTGAAGTCATAAACATATTAATATGCATAACAGAAAGTAAATTTTATAGTCAATTCAAATTAAAAAAATTAAGAATACAATATTTATAGAGTGATGCATACCTGGGAAATAAAAAATATTAAAAAATATTTTTATTAAAAAATAAAACAACTAAAGTCAACAGGATCAAGAAATGTAGGAAGTTTAGAGATGTAGCTCAATGGTAATATGCATGCCTAGTATTCATGAGGCTATGAGTTTAAACCCCAGTACTGCAAAATAAGTAAAAATGAAAAAAAAAAAAAAAAAAAGACAAGTAGGTATTTAAATTGTTATCAGAGAAAAGTAATATAAAATGTTTTGAAAATTTTTATTGTTATTATTTTTGCTTCTCTAATATCAAAGAGCTATAAATTAAATGAAATCTAAACTAAGAGAAAAACTATATAATATTTGCCCCAGAAATGCAGCAATGAGCCATGGGATTTCAGAAAAAACTATTAATGGCCAAAATCATAAATGATAATCACCACACTGCATTTATAAATCACATAAAAAACTAATAATTACTATATTTACAAATAGAATATATTATAGATAAAATAATAATTAACTGATTAATTAGTTATATATTTCATTTTAAATAATTGCCATGTTACAGTATATGATATTTAATATAGCATTATATTGTTTAATAAAAAGCCATTCTTTTTACCTTCAGATAATTTTTACTTTCTTTATATTTAATGAGTATTATACATTTTGATGTATATTAGTACAAACACTGTGTTAATCTGAATGAGCTCCTACGAATAAAGGATTAGCATGAAAGTGTATATATAAACTTTACCTTGTACATATGATTTTTTTAAAGAGAGAGAGAGAGAAAGAAGAGAGAGAGAGAATTTTTTTAATATTTATTTTTTCAGTTTTTGGTGGACACAACATCTTTATTTTATTTTTATGTGGTGCTGAGGATCGAACCCAGCGCCTTGCACATGCCAGGCGAGCGCGTTACCGCTTGAGCCACATCCCCAGCCCAACATATGATTTTTAATGGTTTCTTCAAAGCTAACTAGTAGATATTAGAACATTATCTAAGTTGCATCAAATTTTAGTGCAAAAATTGTTCCATTTGCTTTCTATGATATGAAAAATCTTTGTGCTGTTTATAGTTTTTCTGGGAACTCCAAGAGGCCTCACAAGACTTGGGATTTATAATATGCTCACTTATTCTACTGAAAAGAAATTGTTTATAGTGTAAGTGAAAATAACTACAAGTCACCATTAACTAGACATTTTGTCTCCAAGAACTAGACTAATTTAAAATATATTTAAAGTTATGAAGCTGAAGCTGAGATAAAATAAATTCTATAGTGTTTTCTAGGAGTTATCAAAAACTTAAAAATTGTTGATACATTACATCATTGATAACTTATGTAAAATAGTACATTAACCAGCATGTCAGATTACTCAAAAACATGTACACATGCATTATGCTAAATAAATGAATATAAAAGATCATAATTCCTTTAGAAATTTTCACATAAATGTTAATTTATTTCAATATCAATAATTATTTAATATTATTTTTAAAAGAATTATTTGGATTTAATGCATCTTTTGCTACCCATTCACATTACTATCCAGCATTCCTGAAGATTGGTGTGAACTTTCAGGGTAAGTACAAAATGAATCTGGAAAGTATCAGTAACTACTTGTAACCATCAGCCTAAGACTCCAAAATAATAAGAATTTACCACTTGGACTTCCAAAGTAATTTCCAAGATTCATATCAAGTGCCCAGTTGTTATAAAGTAATTTATCTAATACTTTACATTTTTAAAATAATCTAGATAAATTGAGTCCACTAAAATTCCACTTGAGTCTATTTAATTTCCTATGATCTGGTTACATTAGCAAGAGGATTTTGTTTGGGTTTAGGGGTTATGATTGAATAAGGATCAAGTTAATCATTTAGGTACTTAAGAAAACTCAAGGATTTCTCCTGACCGTCATTTCAAGAACAGTTTTATATTCTTCAATTCATATGTTCCACAAGAAATAAATGCAAAGATATTTCATTCTGCTTAGATTTCTTTGCCTCATCACCAAAATGCATTTCTTGGGGGTGATTTTCATTTACAAAGGGGCTATATCTTGCATAGATTTAAGCACCTATAGTTCTCAGCTAAAGGTCAAAGGATGTTACTCATACATTCATAATTATTCTCAGCCTTCATTAAGAGACACCATATTAAACTGATGGAAAGCCCTGCTTCATCAAGCTTTGTTAAAATTACTCAGGTAAGTTATCAAGATGAAAGAGCATGGGAGCTAGAATGTGCCTGAGGGACAATGTGCCCTGATGATATCAATCTTTCTGACACCAGGAACTGAGGTAGCACTGATAGACATTTGGGAGGCAGAAGTTCAGAGGTTTATTTATACTAAACATTTATGCTTAACATTAGAGGTTTATTTATACTAAAAGTAAATAACAGTTTAACCTGCTGCAAGATAGTTTTAGCAAGGACATCCCCTTTCTTCAAAGACAGTTATAATCTTGTAATTCAATACTTGAATTGTCTAATGCAATTTGCATTTATGTAGACCATATTGTCTGGCATTAAATCCCTCAAAAAACATATGTGTGAGATAAAGCTTGAGTACTTTTTATGGAACAGGCTTTGTATTATTAATGTGTACGAGATACATTATCCCCTAAATTCATTTTGAGTAAGCATGGTTATTTTCTAACAATTCTGAATATTATGAAACAAAAAGAAGAAAGCACCAAAATGCCAGTTACTTTACTTACATTTGCATATATATTTATACATATTTAATTTTTTAAATTAAAATATATAGAGAATAAATATGAGTTTTTGTACACATGGTGAAATTCCCATAAAGCTTAACATTTACTCAATTCAAGATAAAATAATTTTCATTACAAAGGATGATAACTATTAAAAGACTATAAAAATATAAGAAAGCACAGTTCTCTTAAGTTGTTTACTGTTAGCACTTTGGTCAAGAATGTCCCCCAAAGTGTCATGCATATAGACATGGGACTTAAAGGCAAACATTGGATCAAGAGGGTTCTGACCTCATCAGTGGATAATTCATTTGAACCATTCTAGCTGAATGGACTATTGGAAGTTCAAACTTAGTGGTAGGAGATAGGTCACGGGGAAAGATTTAGAAGGGTTTATCTTCTCCCCAGCCCTTTCCATTTTTTCTGTCTGCTTCCTGACTGCCGTGAGCTGAGTAGCTTTCCTCCACCATTCCCTTCTGTTATGATATTTTGCTTCACTTCAGGTGCAGAATAATGAAGTCAGAGGACCATGGACCAGAACCTCTGAAACTGTGAGCCAACGTAAAATTTTCCTCCTCCAATTTGTGTTACAACAATGAAAACTGACTAATAGTTACTTTTGGAGGATACATGCACATGTAGCAAAACAAGAGTCAGATTAGATTGCATTGTTTTATTAATATGAAATATTATAAAACTGCAGATAAATGAGTAGTTAATTTTGGCTGCAGAGTCAATATTTGAGTCAAAAATTTCAGATTGTGTTGAAATTATAATTAATGGTATGGGGCAGCAGAATTTTCTTTCTTTTATTTTTTTCTGTATTGAAGTGCAGTTTGTAGAAAGATATTTGATATCTGTCATACACAAATATATAGAAAGTCTTTTGCAAACCACCAGGGCATAGGGAAATAAACAAGTGGGAAAAAATACAAACCAATAGAATGCAGATTAGAGCTGAAATTTCTATGAAGTGATCACAGGTATTCAATAATTCAAGCACAAGTTTTTTTTTTTAATCATGAATGCTATTAGGGGACATTGAAATACTCTATACAAAAGATTCGTATATTTCCATTTTAATTTCTAATCACTTAGGCTGCAGCTACAGAATATGTACAGAAGGAGGGTGAATGGCAAGACTGGAAGATAAGTTTGGATGTTGTTACTGTAAGCAGTTGAGATACAGATTGATCTAAGGTAGTGACAATGGTAATCAAGAAGCATGGAACAGTAATAATAAGGAAATAAGAAAGAGAATTTGATTAGATATGTTATGACAAATACAAAGACAGTATCATTCCAAGTGACAATGTTCTATTATTTGCTATAATTTTATTTCTTGTATAGAGAACTCTTTGTTTCTCCTTACTTCTATCACATGTCTAATTTTATATTCCTTGATCATCATTCCATCAAAAACACAAATTGAGAGAATGGAAAACAAAAATAAATAAATAAATCAGTAAGACCGAGTTCCTGGTTTTTTGATTATAGGGATATATTTTTAAGCCTTTACTTATCTGTTGAAATTATGTGCCTATAATGATT
Organism: Marmota flaviventris; assembly: GCF_047511675.1. Classification (NCBI taxonomy): domain Eukaryota; kingdom Metazoa; phylum Chordata; class Mammalia; order Rodentia; family Sciuridae; genus Marmota; species Marmota flaviventris. Next base: position 26,426,809 of record NC_092504.1, read on the forward strand.
TAGGTGAGAATTCTGTAGGTATAAATGAATGTAAGATTGTTAATTACTGTAATTCCAAAGATCTGTTTTCCAGTCTATGAGAATATTCACGTTAGAATTACTTTATATATTTGCCTTTCAATTAACATGTTTATCCATCATCAATATATTCATCAGTATGAACTCACCAATTAACAGTGTAAAAACCCTTTGGTATCTGAAATGAAGGTTTTTAAAAATCACATATAAATTGTCTGCTAAGTTCATAAAAATAATCTTTGTTATAAAGTTGAATGTGCAAGAATAAGTTTTGATATGGTGTCTATGTATCAAAATAACACATTTCATGCTATGTGATAAAATTTTCACCACTGTCAAACTCAGAAAAAATAATATCTTAGCAGGTTTACAAGAAATCAAAACATGCTTCATTATCACATTGAATATTTCATGAGATCAAAGAAGGTATGTGTTTTCCAAGGAAGAGTCTGTTTCATTACTGAGAAAAACTTGTTTAGGTTTGAAAAGGTCAATGTTTCTGAGATAAATGTCATATTTTCACTTAAAAAATAAGGATTTCCTAATTTTCTCAGAGTGAAAACCTGAAATCTAATAGTTGCAATCAAATTGCATTTGTACATATTCCATTATAAACCAATATCTTGATTAAAAAATATTGCACATTTTTTTAATTCAGGTACGAGAAACCATTGTTACTATACAAGACTAATTTTAGAATCTCATATTGTGCTGAAACCATCTGAGAATGATCTATCTCAATTTGAATCTATAATCTCCCCATCACTGTGCCTAACTTTTCTAGTTCTTCATAAGTACTTGCTAGAAAATACCATACAAAATACTCTAGACAGAGTGGTTTAAATCAGAAAAATTCATTTTCTCACAATCTTGGAAGCTGGAGGTCCAAGGTCAAGGTGCTGACATGATTTGGTCCCTTTCGAAGACTCTTTGTGATTTGTAGAAGTCTATCTTCTCTTATTTCTTCACGTGGACTTTTCTTTTGAGGTTCTCATCCTTGGTGTCTATCTGTGTCTCTTTTTTTCCTCTCTTTCTCTCTGTTCAAACCTCCTTTTCTTGTAAGGCCACCTATCAGATTGGACTAATGATCTCATTTTGACTTAACTATCTCTAAAGGTTCTATTTCTAAACACAATTACATTTTTAAAATTTGTTTTAATTAGTGACACATGACAGTACAATGACCTTGACATATCATACATTTGAATCAGGTGGGATATAATATCTGATTTTTCTGAGTATACAGGTTGCAGAATCACATTAGTCATGCATTCACATATATACACACAGTAATAATAATGTCTGTTTCATTCTACTATCCTTCCTATCTCACCAACCCCTCCCCTCCCATCACTTCTCTCTACCTAATCTAAGGTAATGCTATACTTTTTTTTCCCCTCACATCTTCATACATGTATTTTGTATAACAATGAGGGTCTCCTTCCATCATCCATGCAATTCCCTTTCTCCCTCCCTTTCCCTCCCACCTCTCTTCCCTATGTAGAGGTAATCTTCTTCCCATGCTCTTCTTCTCTTCCCCATTTTGAGTCACTCCCCTTATATCAGAGAAGACATTCGGCATTTGTTTTTTTTGGGATTGGCAAACTTCACTTAGCATAATCTGCTCTAATGCCGTCCATTTCCCTGCAAATGCCATGATCTTATTCTTTTTTAGTGCTGATTAATATTCCATTGTGTATATATGCCACATTTTTTTTATCCATTTATCCCTTCAAGGGCATCTAGGTTGGCTCCACAGTCTAGCCATTGTGAATTGTGCTGTTATAAACATTAATGTGGCTGTGTCCCTGTAGTATGCTGTTTTTATGTCTTTGGGGTATAGTCCAAGAAGAGGAATAGCTGGGCCAAATGGCGGTTCCATTCCCAGCTTTCCAAGGAATCTCCATACTGCTTTCCAAATTGGCTGCACCAATTTGCAGTCCCACCAGCAGTGTATGAGTGTGCCTTTTTCCCCAGCATCCTCGCCAGCACTTTTTGTTTGTCTTCATCATGGCTGCCATTCTTACTGGAGTGAAGATGGTACCTTACAGTAGTTTTAATTTGCATTTCTCTGATTGCTAGAGATGATGAGCATTTTTTCGTATATTTGTTGATTGATTGTATATCCTCTTCTGAGAAGTGTCTGTTCAGGTCCTTGGCCCATTTGTTGATTGGGTTATTTATTTATTTATTTTTGGTGTTTAGTTTTTTGAGTTCTTTACATTTTTATGCACTAAGGGTTAAGGCTTCAGCATACAGAGTTTTAGGGGACAAAATTTAGTCCCAAACAGCTCTAGTTTCTTCAGAATAAAAACAAGAGCCCTCATTTAAAAAAATCACGTGAATATCCATACTAAACAGAAATACATTTAACTTCCAATTCAACTTGACAAAGAGTAAATTTAAATGGGACTTTAATATAACTAAGAGAAAAAAAAATTATTTCCTATTTTCATTAGTAATTCTTATAAAGCCAATATATAACTAATTCCAAAAATATCCAAAATTATTCACAGCAATATAATATTATATTGAAACACATTTCAACATCAAATATGAGTCAGTTACCAAATATTCTAGTTGTTACCAGGACATACATCCAGTTGTCTTTTCAGTTGATTGACATTAGGCCAATTCCTTACTTCATGGTAATCCTCTCAGTGGAAATCTCATTTTGATACTGTTGTACATACCACTTAGAGAAGATTAATTGCTATTTTAGTGTCAGAAATAAATAAAATTTTAGTAGTAGACAAATATATTAAATACATGACAAGTTACAAGGTAACAACAGAAAGATACTTTTTTTTTTTGGTGTGTTGAAGAAAATCCATATCCAGTTTATTGCCAATAGAGTATTAAATGTTGATTTGATGAAAATGCTCAAGCTCAGTATTATTAATACTATTTAAAATTACCCAGGACAGACAAATCAATTCATGAATATCAAGAAGGAAGACATATCTAAATAAAAATTTTAGAAATAACCTTATTTCCAAATGCATGATTTTTAAAAAATAAAGTATTGATGGAAAGAAGGGGTTTTTTACTATAATTTTTTTAAAAATCATTCATGAAATATTATTTGTGCAAGAAAAACTCATAAACTATCTTATAAATTATTTATAGAAAATTTCACATTATCTGCACTGCATTTTAAATGTGCCTGTGTAATATATAATATATGCATACATGCATATATTAAAAGTTTAGTTTTTAATAAACATAGCTTGCACAAATATAATAATGATCATAGGCTTAAAACATTGGTTTCTTTAATATTAATCATCTATGTGTAATACATTGGCAATCAAATGTGAATTATTTTTAAAATTTTCAGTGAAATGTCAACATGTAGGAAAAACTATGAAAATTTGGCAAAAGGGAAGACCATAGAGAGAACTTTCCTCAGCAGAAATTAAGGTTTATGTTAAGTTTTCAATAACTAAACAATTACATTCATATTTCCAAAATAAAGAGGTGATTTATATTCCTAAATATATGCATATATGATGAAGAAGAGCATACATCTGTTGATATAATATGTGTATAGAGTATGATGAAGAAAAACAAATAATTTGAGAATAAAATGTACAATAAATAGTTCTTGGCAAGTGGCTGTGTACAAAAAGTTGCATATCTCTGCCATTACATGTAAAATAAATTCTATTATGAAATACCAAAACGCAATTATAAATAAGTATTCAGATTGATTCTGGATTCAAAAAGACTTTAATAGAAAAAAAAATGCCAAGGAAGTAATCATATAAGAAAATGGTGTAGTTTCACTTGTATAATTTCATTCCTTAGTTAACCCTACTTATTTGACTTCCAAAACATGTTACTTATTCTATACATTTCAATTTTTCTCTCATCACCCAATAGTAGTCCACAGTTGGCTCTTACAATAGTTTCCTACATTTTTAGTTGTATAAAAGCTTACTCCCATTCTGTAGGCTCTCTCTTCATGTGATTGATTGTTTCCTTTGCTGAGAAGATTTTTTAGTTTTAACCCATCCCATTTATTGATTCTTGATTTTACTTTTCATGCTTTAGTAGTGTTGTTAAGGAAGTCAGATCCTAGGTCTACATAGTGAAGATTTGGGCCTACTTTTTCTTGTATTAGATATAGTGTCTCTGTTCTAGTGCCTAAGTCTTTGATCCACTTTGAGATTCATGCAGGGTGAGAAATATGGGTTTGATTCATTTTTTTTTTTGCATGTGGATTTCCAATTTTCCAAGCACCATTTATTGAATAGGTTATCTTTTCTCCAGAGAATTTTTTTGTGTGTGTGCCTTTGTCTGGTATAAAAGAACTAACTGTATTTATGTGGATTTTTCCTCTGTGTCTTCTATTTTGTACCATTGGTCTATTTGTCTGTTTTGGTGCCAATACCTTGCTTTTTTTGTTACTATGGCTCTGTACTATAGTTTATGGTCTGGTATTGTGTTACCTCCTGCTTCACTCTTCTCGCTAAGGATTGCTTTGGCTATTCTGAGTTTCTTACTATTTTCAAATGAATTTCATGATTAATTTTTCTAGTTCTATGAAGGATGCCATTGGGATTTTAATAGGAACTGCTGTATAATGCTTATAGTATTATGGACATCTTGACAATATTAATTCTGCCTATCCAGGAGCATGGGAGCTCTTTCCATCTTCTAAGTTCTGCTTCTTCTTTCTTTAGTGTTCTGTAGTTTTCATTAGAGGTCTTTCCCCTCTTTTGTTAGATTGATTCCCAAGTATTTTTTTAAGCTATTGTGAATGGAGTAGTTTTCCTAATTTCCCTTTCAGTAGATTAACCACTGATGTATAGGAACACATTTGAGTTATGGGTGTTACTTTTATAACCTCATACTTTTCAGGATTCATCTGTGAGTTTCAGAAGTTTTCTGGTGGAATTTTTTGGTTCTTCTAAATAGAATCATGTTATGATCAAATGGTGATAGTTTGAGTTATTCTTCATCTATTTGTATCCCTTTATTTTTTCTGTCTAATTGCTCTGACTAGGATGATATTGAATAGAAGTGATGTAAGAAAGCATCTTTGTATTGCTACAGATTTTAGAGGGAATGCTTTCAGTTTTTCTCCACTTAGAATTATGTATTCACCTCAGATATTACATTAATCTCTAGGACATATAAACAACTCAAAAAACTTAACACCAAAAAGTACCCAATAACCCAATCAATAAATGGGCTAAGAAACTTAATAGACAGAAGAAATAAAATCAAGCAACAAATATATAAAAAAAAATGTTCAACATCTTTAGCAATTAGAACATGAAAGTCAAAACTACTCTCAGATTTCATCTCACTACAATCAGAATGACAATTATCAAAAATACAATCAACAATAAATGTTGACAAGGATGTGACAAAAAAGGTATACTCATACATTGGTGATGGGAATGCAAATTGGTGCAACCATTAAGAAACAGGTTATGGAGATTCCTCAGAAAACTTGGAATGGAACCACCATTTTATAAAAAGATCCCATTTCTCCATTTATACCAAAAGGACCTAAAATTGGCATAATATAGTGATGTACCCACATCAATTTTTATAGCAGCTGAACTCAAAATAGCTAAATGATGGAACTAACCTAGATGCCTTTCAGCAGAAGAATGGATTTAAAAAATATGTGTACATATATATTATATATTGTGTATAATATGTTACATATGTATAATGGAATATTACTCAGCCTCGAAGAAGAATTAAATTATGCCATTTGGCAATATATGGAATACTTATTCACAGTGAGGGGGCTAGGGAAGAAGAAAGTTACTTTTGATTAGATAGATGTGAATAAAGGGAGGGGAGGGGGTATGGGGATAGAAAAGATAGAAGAATGAAACAGATTATTACCTTAGGTACACATATACCTGCATGAACAATGTGATTCTATTCTACAACATGTGTAAAAATAAAAGTAAGAAATTACTAAATTACTGATTAGAACAAATATAACAAATGAAAGAAAGAAAGAAAAAAAGAATTAATATAAGAAAAAAGTTGGAAATTATACTATGTTTATATGAGATATATCAAAGTACATAAATGTATTCTATTGTCATGTATAACTAATTAAACAAATAAAAAATCTTACTCTTTTAGTCTCAAAATGGCAAAGTTAGACTGATACATAATATATTTATTTCTTAATGAGTTTTGAATATTTATTATGGGCCATGGACTATTCTACCTCTTTGACTATAATACAACCTTCATTTCTTATTAATCTTAAATTATAATTCTCATTTTTCAAGGAAAAAAATGTTAAATAATTTAAAATTTTGTTTAATAAGTATTTAACAAAATCACAAAGGTACAGATTGGCAAAATAAGATTAAGATACAAGCAGTTACATCCAAAACATTCAGTTGAACCTCTGAACTACATTGCCTCCATAAAAGAGCCTTGGGATTAACCTAGAATCAATTTTTTCACGTAAAGGCCTACCTCAGGTGATAGCCTGCCTCCTTCCTAGCTGATTTCATTGGAAGTTCACCATTCACCATGGCTCAGTTAAATTCTTTGACTTGCCAAACTTATTCTTTCATAACTTCTTTTGCTTTTTCATTTTTCTTTCTGCAGGCCCTTCCCAGGCTCCTTCAAATATTAATTCATAATAATCATATTACGATATATAAAGTAAGTCATGCTTCACATATATGTTTTAGGGCTATTTCAACATCTTGTGATCTGTTCCTCGTAGCCCATTATTATCAGGCTTTTCTTTTCGGTTTGCAAATTAACTTAATTTTAGTTCTTGACATTAGAATAAAATCTTTATGAAGTCAGGTGCTTTCTTCTTTCTGAACAGTTACCTATCAAATGACTTAATCATTATGTGATAGTCATTTCTTAATACATATTAAGTTTATAAAAGTATAATTAGTGACAGATTAAATAAAGATGCAAAAATTCTGCATGCTGAGAAAATGCCATTAGAATTCTTTATTCCCACTCAATTCTGTACACCTAACATTGATCAAAAATATTTGATTAATTAAGAATTTGAAGTAATACAGAAAAAGAGAAATTCATTTTAAGTATTATATAGCAAACAGTTAACATATCTAAAATTATAGTTTAGATTTTGAATGTGCCACCAAATCCATGAGTTAAAAGCTTGGTCAATAGGGTGGAATTATTGTTTGTGGGAGTTTTAGAGGCTCTTGGAGGAGAGCACTTGCAGGAGGAACTGAGATCATTAGGGGTTTCTCTTTGTAGAGGACTGTGGAACCCTAGTCTCTTCGCTTTTTTCTTTTGCTTTTGGCGAGAGATGAGAGGTAGTCTCTGCCATGAGCTCCTGCCATGATGGGCAGCCTTATCACAGAGCCAAAGGAATGGGACTGGAATCTCCAAAATTGTGAACCAAAACAAATAATTCCTCTCTAGATGCTACTTATCTTAGATATTGTGTTAATGTAGTTGCAAGTTAATACTTTGTGAAATTTTAGAATTTATATAAAACATCAAGAGCTCAATTTTAAAAATGTGTAGAAAACAATGAAGATTCAGGTATTTAGTAATGCAAGTGCTAAAAGTGCATAAACTAATTTAAATTTCAAATTCCTTCAGTGAAGATAATGTTATCCTGAATGAGATAGACAAAAATCTCACGAATAAATAAATCTATACCCACTTATAAATGAATATATCTATAATAGGTCAGACAATAAGAATTAATTAGAAATAACTGAGTGAAGAATACAGAATGCCATGGATATTTAACAAAATAATGATAATATTTTGAAAGCATTTATTTAAAGAACCATATAATTTGTGATTAAGTCTATATAAGACCAATGAAAAAAAAATTTCTCAGATCCTAAAAATCTGCACATGGAACTGAGGAATAAAGAAGTGAAGATGTTGGCTAATTCCACAGTTTACCAAATTGTAGAACCTAGAATACAAGCATTGAAAACCATCACTCTTAGAAAAATTAAGTCATTACCTCAATAAATATTTTGTACCATAATTAATTGAGAAAATAAGTGACTGAAAATTTTCTATTTGATCAAATTCATTAAAATATATTCAAAATCACTACTCTTTTTTAAAAAATTCTTTAATTCATAAGTACAGTAAAACAAATCATATCCATATGATCTAATCTTTTCCTCTTTGAAATAGGGGAAATTATATTTTGTCTAAATGAACACTAACAAGTGACATATTAATTTACATATATTTATATTTCTAAAACTCTTTTGATGAAAATTTTATATTCTAACTGAAAAATTGTCATAGAAAATATCGAGATAAGCAGTATTTTCTTGGAAGTTTGTACTTACATACTTGAGTAGAGCATAGTCACCTCAGTTGACCAGTTTATTCACCATTTAATGGCTTTATTCATGTGTTTATTCTGTCAGTAATTTTATTAGGGAAAATATTGAACAATTAAGGCTCATGGTGAGAAAAATAGCCCATTTCTACTCTTAATTCCTTTACCCTCCAAATCAGAGAATTCTGCATTACGATGATATAAGAGCAAAAAGTAAAAAAAAAAAAAAGTATCTGATATATACACACTTATTAGAAAGATGAGAAACACTGATTTCTGTTTCTCAAGCTATTTCTCAAAACATGACTTTTTCTCCACTAAATCCTGAAACATCTATTCTTGAAAGCAATTATATTAAAACCTGGATTATGTGTCTTGATGTTGGTTTTCTAAATAAATTATGCATTCACTGAAAGAGTAAATGCATTTTTAAAATAATGAGATAGAGCCCCACATGTAAATGAAAGCTTCATTAATAAATACAAATTATAAATATTATGTTCTTATTTTTATTTCAGGTATGAATGACATAAATTCAACATCCCAGAAACATTAATCTCATCATCAAAATTCCAAAGGCAAATATCTGCATGTGGATATATACAGTATGCATATTTATATATACATTGGCACTTGCAATTTTATTTTATCACATAATAATTGTATCATATTTATAATTAAAATATTTAATTTGATTCTTTAAAGAGAAAAACAATTAATGCATCAGATGCACTTAAGAAGGAAAACACACACACACACACTCACATGCATCGATATTATTTTTCTTCTGACATGTGGCCAACCTGATAAGAAGCTCTCAATAATACAGAATTGTAATGGGATGGTTTATGTACTTTAGGAGCATGATTCTGAATTCATTAAGGAGATCAAAGATCTCTATTTTGTTATTTTTCTATTAACAAATAAATGCTCTTTCATTGTCGTTTTCTTACCAAGTATTTAACATGCTAAAATGAAACTTAATGGCAGTTACTGACCTTTGTATCTCATTTAAACATTTTTTTAAAAAGATTTGAGATTTTCAATAAATGCTTTTATTTTCTATTTTCTCTTAAGAAATACTTATGAATGTCAACCCAAAAATACAAATTAGTAAGACTTTTTTTTGTGTGTGTCCTTTATAAGTTCTAGCATTCCACTTATTATCCCCGGAATCTTAGTCTATCTGTAAACCAATATTTGAGGGAGATTCATGAATATTTACTGGAATGCAATTAAGGTCAAATTAAAGCAAGGTAATGGGCCAGTACTCCCAAGTTCTCCCTCCTGTTTGTAGGAGTGGATTCTTGTCTTAATGAGGCACTTTACATAATAAGTGAAGAGCCAGGGTGCCTCCTTCCTCCCACTCACACTACCCTGGTGAGGCAATGGCAGACTGTTGTCTTAACATAAATATTTCTATCTGAAAATGCTTTTCTCTTCATCCTCATAAACAGCAACATATATTATCAAAGATGGACATGCAAAAAACACTTTCTTGTTCATGATATTAACAAGACATGACTGATATTTATCTGTCAGATCACTATCACTCTTTTTGGATAATTTCATACTGAAATTTTTTTTGCTTATGTTTTTTACTGGAGGTTTCTGTTTGCTTTTGGAACACGATTGCTGCCCTTAACTGAGAGGTGCTTGCCACCAGGAGAAAAAAACAAAACAAAACAAAACACTTGATTCTGTCAAGTTTCTTTTGTTAATACTTCAACTGCACCCCCAAAAATCTATTCAGGTCTTTGAGCAGTTCATTCTATACAGGAGGTGACACATCAAGAAATTTGCAAGAAGCTTCAAAATCTGTCTATAACAACTCATTGATTTTTTTGATTAGTATATCAATGAATACATATACAAGCAATCAATCCTTCAAAAATGGTCTAAAGGGAATTCAATTTTATTATAGAATAAGAGCAGCTAAAGAAACAAAATTTCTGATATACTACTTTTAGTTTTAGTGGAGAATATTGTTATTGAGAATGGCATAAATAGAATAGGTTGAATCATTGTTCATATTATAATTTAATTTTAAAAACATAATTTGCCTTAAATAGACAAAGCTTATAGTATGACTCTAAAATACTGATTTTTTTTAAAAAAAAATGGATAATATTGTCTTTTAATTTGAAATTTTGTTAATTGTAAAGAATCTAAAACATTTTAGGCAATGCCTTTTATTGCCTTATTGAAAAAAATCCTGCTGAATATTGCAGTGTAAATAGTAGAAATTATTTTTCATTGAAAAGAAAAAAAAATTGAAGGGGGAAAGATTAGAGATATATATGTTTATTTTCAAGAAGGTAAAAAAGACATGTTTTTTTTTTTTATAGTGTTAAGGTATTATAGTTTAGATCTTAGGTATCCCCCAAATGCTCATGTGTAAGACAATGCAAGAAGACTTAGAGGTGAAATGATTGGGTTATGAGAACTTTAACCTAATCAGTAAATTAATTTCCTGATGGGGATTAACAGGATGGTCACTGAAGGCAGGTGGGTGTGGTTGGAGGAGGTGGGTTATTGAGGGCATGACTTTGGATTATTTATATGGTATCTGACAAGTGGAGTCTCTCTTTACTTCCTAATCATCATGTGAGCTGTTTTCCTCCACCACACCCTTCCACCATGATGTATTTCCTTACCTAGATCCCTGAGGAATGGAGGCTCATGGAGTCTATGAACTGAGACCTCTGAAACCATGAGCCCCAATATAAGTGTTCACACTTTAAAATTGTTTTTGTAAGGTCTTTTCATCACAACAGTGAAAAAAGCTGACTAAAACATAAGGCATAGCTAAAATAGCAGTAACACTAGTACAAAAAGATGGTTTATGAAAGTACAGGTATTTGTTTTAAATTTTGTTCTAATTCATTCTATAATGTATCAAAGATCTAGATTTTTGTTGTCATAGGCATAGTCCTTAAGAAAATACATTATTCAGCAGAATTAAATCTCATAAATTAATATCCTCTAGCCATTGGTTGTCCAAGTGTGTTTGTTGCTGCCTACAGCATATGTTTAAACAACTATTTCTTTCATGTGAAATTGCTTTATTTACTCTCAATACCTGGGAAATTCATTATGTTATAGAGTGAAAAGTAGATGAGGTTAGGGGAAGGTCAAGAATATACATTGTGGGTAGGACTGCAAATTGGTGCAACCATGATGGTAACTGGTATGGAGATTCCTCAGAAAACTTGGAATGGAACTATTTAACCCATCTCTCCTGCTCCTCAATTCATAAACAAAGGACTTAAAATCAGCATACTACAGTGATGCAGCCACATCAATGTTTATAGCAGCTCAACTCACAATAAATTATGGAACCAACCTAGGTGCCCTTCAACAGATGAATGGGTAAAGAAAATGTGTATATATACACAATGGAAAGTACTAAGCCTCAAAGAGGAATGAAATGATAGCATTTTTTTGGCAAATAGATGAAGCTGGAGAATATCATGCTAAGGGAAATAAGCCAATCCCCCCAAAACAAAGGCAGAATATTTTCTCTGATGTGTGCATGCTAGTTTATAAATGAGGGGAGGGTTAGGGAAGAATAGAGTTAATTTGGATTTGTAAAAGGATAGTGAAGGGAGGGGACTGGTATGGGGGTAGGAAGGATAGTAGAATGAATATGTGCATGTATTACTAAATGACCAGTGTAATTTTAAATTATGTTCAATCAGAAAAATCAGAAATTGTACTCCATTTAAGTATGATGGGCCAAAGTGCATTCTACTGTCATGTATAATTAATTGAAAACAATTTTAAGAAGTGAGAAAAAAAAGTATAATTTAGAGGAAATGGGAATTCTGTTGAAAAGATGTTTGCATTAGCCACAATTTTGTTGCAAAAAAATGGATGCACTTAATATTAGAAGACTCTAAATACTCAAGTGAAAAATAATAAATCTGACCTCAGAGCCCAATAAAACTATTTCATTTTTATTGAAAAAAAATGAGCCCTAGCCTAGAAAAATAAAATCTAATTACTTTAAGTGTTGAAAATATAAGTACTCTTTTAGTTCATTGAGTCAGTCCCTCGTCTGTTAATGTAACACCTTAGAAAGAGTGTTCATCTAACTTGCATGCAGATATTACGTTACAATTTTACATATAAATGAGTAGTGAGTACATTAACTGAGGGCTTCTATCATAAGCTTCTGAATTTCACATCAAAATACACATGTTTTTATAAGTCATATTAGTTATTCTCAGGGATTCAAATACATTGTATTTAAGCAAATATCTGCCTCACATCCCATGATGCTTTCTTAAAATGGCAATTGGAAAGAAATCGATCTAGCTTGGTTGTAAAGACTACACTTAAGCCTACAGCTCGGGAAACAATTAAATCTCTACAGCTTCATCCCACCTAGTGATGCCAGCAAATCCTATCATAGAAACTGCCTTTGAAATGAGCTCTCTGGGTAACCAGTGCTGGGGGAATGCCACTGCCATGAGCTAAAGGATGTGAACCTTTTTTATGGAAGGCTTCCATTAAGAATGGGGGGGGGGGGGGGCTGGGATTGTGGCTCAGAGGTAGAGCGCTCGCCTAGCATGTGGGAGGCCCTGGGATGGATCCTCAGCACCAAATAAATAAATAAATAAACAAATAAATAAGTTAATTAAATAAATATATTTTTAAAAAAAGAATGGGAGTCGGTTAGAGCAGGACAAGAGCATGACACTGCCAGGGAGTGAGGTGCCCTTTCCTCTGACCCTCCTAAGAGCTATGAGGTGCCCAGGCATGCCCAGGAACTGCAGGAGCCATGTACATTCAGGTCAGAGGTGGGCAGAACAGTCTGTGTAGAAAGGTGCCAGGATCAATTCTATGCAGTTTTTGAAGCAGAAATCTGAGTGAGATCGGTGGTGGTGGGGAACCTAAATATATATCTGGGTAACCCAACACAGATACCTGGTATGGTTGGTACCCCTACACACAGAGAAGCATAGAGGACAAGCTGAGGAGCTGTGGGCATTTACTTAACCTCTCCAAACCTGGCTGCGTGTGCTCTGGAAGGTCCAAGAAGCTCTCCATCTCAGAGAGCTCATTGAGGTATATTTTTGGACTTTAGAAGTTAGGTTTTTATTTTGCTGACATTGTCCTCTGTATTGTTTTGATATATCCTCCATTTACTTGATATTGAATATTTTATTGCAATTTCATATATTTTTAATGTTTCCACATGTTAATTTGATTTATTCTTTGTTCTTCTATTTCATTCTTATACTCTCCTCTTTTTTATCCCTTTCCTTTCTTGTATTATCTGCATCTGTTTCTCTCCCATCCTTTTTAATTTATGATTTTGGCAGCTACTGCTTTTTTTCTTTTTCTTTCTTTCCTTTTCTTTCTGTCATGCCCCACATAACCTAATAGTAATTGCATTTTCTTTTATGCCTAAATTCTTAGCAAACTCTAAAGTGTTTTTCCCCTTTTTTACTTACAGAAGAGTGGAATTCAAGAAACATTTTCAATAAGTTTTGTTATGGTTTACTAGTATGTAGTTTGCTCTGCAGTGGTTGTAGTTTTTGGTGATTATTATCTCCTCTCAGGTATTAGGATTGATCATAGCATGTGATCATATTGAATGATCCTGAGATATAAACATCTGGGGCACATCATAAAGTGGAAGCAGCTTGCTAAAGAAATAGTAAGAGAGATATCCAACCCAGCACATATGCAAATGTAAAAATAGGAATGTAAAGTATATAGAAAACAAAATAATAACATGTTTCCAGAAATTTATAACACTCTACTAAGTAGTTCCATAGAAATCAAAGTAGAAGAAATGCCAGAGAAATTATTCAAAAGGTTGAAGAGGAAATGAAAAACAATAATGAAAATCAGCAGAGAGAGGTATTAACTAAAGGAAAATCTATTCAGAGGGGAAAACAAGTCACGTTAGATACCAAAAATAAACAAAAATTGCTTGGAATACAAATCATGTCTCAATAATAACCCTGAATGTTAATGGCCTAAACTCACCAATCAAAAGACATAGACTAGCAGATTGGCTAAAAAGAAAGAAAAAAAGAGCCAACAATATGCTGCCTCCAAGAGATTCATTTTATAGGAAAAGACATCCACATACTGAAAGGGAAGGGATGAGAAAAATCATTCCACTCACATGGACTGTGGAAGCAAGAAGGGGTTTCCATCCTCATATCAAATAAAGTAGACTTTAAGCTAAAGTCAATCAAAAGGGATAAAGAAGGACACTACATACTGTTCAAGGGAAACATACACCAACAAGAATTAACAATTATAAATATATATGCCCCAAACAATGGAGCATCTACATTCATCAAACAAACTCTTCTCAAGTTCAAGAGTCAAAGAGACCAAAACACAATAATTTTGGAAGACTTTAACACACCTCTTTCCTCACTAGATAGATCTTCCAAACAAAGCTTAACAAATAAACTATAGAACTCAATAATATAATCAGTAACTTAAACTTAACTGACATATACAGAATATTTCATCCTTCAACAAGAGAATACACTTTCTTCTCAGCAGCACATGGATTCTTCTCTAAAATAGACCATATATTATGCCAGAAAGCAACTCTTAGCAAATATAAAAAGGTAGAGATACTACCCTGCATTCTATCAGATCAAAATGGAATGAAATTAGAAACCAATGATAAAATAAGAAGTAAAAGCTAATCCAAAATCTGGAGACTAAAAATATGCTACCGAATGAACAATGGGTTGCAGAAGACATCAAAGAAGAGATTAAAAATTTTTTAGAAGTCATATTAGTTACCATTACATTTTTAGTGTTTTTCCAAACTTCTCTCTTTTAATCAATTGTATTAGTCTGTAAAATGTTCTGCCTGCCTCCTGTTGCCCTTGCCTTTATACTTGCTATCCCCCTGCCTGAGATGCTCTTTCCATCCATTTTTGTTAGATATTGAAATCATTTACATTCATTAAAACACAGCTCAAAGGTACTTCCCTCTGTGAAGTATTCATTATTCTCCTAGACCACTAAGGTTTCCACTTATGATGCAAATTTAAAAGTACTGCAATAGTATTTCTGTACCTGACATTATTGTAGCTTTATATGTGTCTCTCTGCCTCAGGAGATGAATTATTTAAAAGTGAGGACAGAGTCCTATTCATCTCAGAATCCTCATATCCCAGCAAAGTGGCTAGGATACTTTGTCAATGTTTATTGAACAAACTAAGTCCCTGATAAAATTCTAGACATGTGCCTTACTATTTAATATCCTGTACTTTTTCTGGGGTGTATTGGGAGTGAAATGAGCAGATACATGTCATTCAGCTTCTTCAGTCCCTTAAAACCAGGTAACAGATAGAATTAATGTGGAAAATATTTGTAATAAATAAATATATTTATTAAAGAATTCATTTTAAGCACATAGACCTCTACATGAGGATTACCCCTTAATAAAGTTTACTGAAAATATAGAGAATTTTTACTCTGAATAAGAAAATCCATTTTACCTTTAAGGGTTTAGATGTCTTTATTTGCATATTTATTTTCTACTCTGGTTTTAAGTCTAAATCCACTAATGCAGCAGATATTTACTTGTAATTGAAAGGCATTTTCCTTGATTCCTTATGATGGATAAATAGAATGCAATTGCAATATTTAGAGACATATTAAAAATGTGTTTCAGTGGCGAGTCCCCTTAATCAGACAGCCTGACTTAAATCCCAGTCAGGACATTTACAATGACAGTACCTTTGAACAAGGTAACAAATGATTTTGTGTTTGTTTCCTGTTAATAATGTTAGACTTTTCATATGAAACAGACCATAAATATTTGGAGAAATTTGCCATATTGAAAGAATAACTATGGCTGACACTGTCTAGTATTTGTTTTATATAAGTGTCCACTCATTTAAGCATCTTAAGTCCTAGAATGGTTAAAGCACTAAAAATTTTACCTCAGGTACCAATTTGAGAGAATTTGAATAATAATAAAAATAAGGAGTAATATCAGCACAAATATAGAGTTGAAATACTGACCTTAATCTTCCTACATACACAAATAACCAACATTAGAATGTCATCCACTAAATGCAGTGATATCTTCATGAGTAAAAGTCACTTGAGAGAGCTCAGTAGTTTAGGAAACTTCAAAAACAAAGTAGAGAGAAAATGAACTGAAAATAATAGCGCAAAAAGTGGTAGAAACAACAGATTCACTTTGCCTGAATTATCCCTTTCCCCAGCCTGATACTTCTTACCAAGATTCCTTTACAAATCAAAGGAGAACATTTGAATACCAGCTTCCCCAGACTTTGGGTCACTGCCTGAAGGACCTAATTCCATTCTAAACCACCCAGATTACTGGGGAAACAAGTATAATTGACAAGTCTGAAGACAGCAAGAAATGACAAAGAAAGGTGAGGGCTATCAGTATTAGCCACATAGCAGAACTTGGCATGCAACCTGGTGGACAATTCTGCAGACGACCCCTCTAGGCTTTCCTGCCAATGACTATAGTTTTCACCTTCATTGACTCCAGTTGCCTGAGCCACCACCACATCTTTCTTTTATCTCTGAATCTTCCCTGATACATAGTATAGCTATTATGCATGTACATCAATATAGGCTAGAGTTCTGATGCTGCTCCCACTTCTAAACAACATCTGTATATCCACAGTAGAACCCCACCATAAATGTCATCTTTCAGAATTATGCATTTACCCAAAATTGTCACTGTTGCTGTGTAAGGTGTATGCCACCATCCTTGGGGTTGTGTAACTACACATTGCATATAGACAAACTCAAATCCTTTCATTTGCCTGCACCTACAACCTGCAGGCTTACATATTCACATAGCCCCTATGATCATTCATAAATCTATATATCTAGGTTCGACACTGAAGCACATATATCACTCCCTGGGTCTCAGTCTAGTCACCATAATCCCTCACTGTGGGATTACTTCTGATAATTCCAGTGGCAATGTAGCCACTGAGGAACACTGCAGCTCTTACCACCGTGGAGTATGTAGTTGCTAATATTGCAGACTCAGATTATGCTATTGGTTAGATACTATGTGCCCAAGAACTACAGCTATACATGCCCCTGCACTTGGTATCTGGTGCCATAGCACACATCACAATATGCCATTTTCCTTCTTACCAAAGCCAGTCCATAATTCAGAAAGCGTGACTTCTTTCAATGCACAGACACCTATGCAAGAGCAGACACCTATAATGATGATGAAGAATTAAGGAAACATGACACCATCAAAGCAGATCAATAAATTTCCAATAATCAACTAAAGAAATGGAGATCCATTAAGAAATATCAGTAAATAGAGGAGAAAACAAATTATTTAATTGAATCAGGAAAACAATAAAAGAAAAGAATTACATTTCAGCAATGATGGAATACAAACAAAAAAAACCAAAAAGAAATTTTAGAAATCAACAATGTTGGATAACTCTGAACAGAGATCTGTTTTGTGTTTTAAACTCTAACATAGTGACATACTTTTAATACTAGCCATACTGCCCATGTTTTGAAGAGTCACAATAAAAAATTGATATCACAGATGAAGCCATTTTGGAGGAATAACTATGCGGCATACTGTCTATTTTTTTTACAATGGAAATATTCACAGACTGACTTGGTGAAGTGGGATAAATGAAAAGCAAATGACTTCATTTGAAGTTATTCAGTAGAGGAGAAAAAGTGGAAGATTTTTTTAAAAAAAATTTAAATGTGGATAAATTTTAAAAGCCTATGGATTATAAGAGAAAATCAAGAGAAGTTACATTCAAACAAAATGAGTCAGAGAAAGAGTTGGAAAGCTTAAAAAAAAGAGTTGAAATCTTCCTAAATTGAGGATAAATATGGAAACTGAAATATGTTAACCTCAATAGTCTCTAAATTCAAGACAAAAAAATATTTCAGTAAGACATTGTTCAACTGTCAAAAAATCAAAGACAAGAGAGAATTTAGATCACATCAAGAGAAAAAGGGTTCATGGCATATAGAAAACTCCTATTAATTAATCTGTAGATATTTCAGCAGGTTTTTGGCAGAGTTAGATAATATAGTCAAAATATACAAATATAATTCTCTCTCCACTTAGAGGACTTTACTTGTAAAGTAGATCTTCAGAAATGAATGTGAAATAACACTTTTTTTAGGCAAAAGAAAACTGAAGTAATTCATTATAGCTAGGTATGCCTCACAAGAAATGCTTGAGGTAGTTCTTCAAGATAAAACAAAAAATCACTAATTAGTAACATGGAAAGTGAGAAGGTGTAAAATTTACCAATAATGTAAATTTGTATTCAGATTCAACATACTCTACATGGTAAAAGTAGTGTGTAGATCATTTATATCTCTTGCTGGAGGTTAAAGTTAAAATAATTAAACACATCTATGTTTAAAATAATTGGTTTATGAATACACAACATAAAAGGTGCAAATTGTTTTATCAAAAGCTTAAAATGGGAGGAGAGTACAAGTGTAAATATTTTTATATGAGGTGAAAGTGAAATTATTATCAGCTTAAAACATAGTTTTGTAAAGTATTAGATGTTTATGTGACTCTTTTGGTAACTAGAAGGAAATAATATAGTAACATAAAATATAAATAGCAAGAAATCAAAGCATACCCCTACAGAATATCACCAAATTACAAAGAAAGTCAATAAAGGAGAAGAAATATAATATACAAATCCAGACAAACAATTAAAAAAATTGCAAGAGTATTCTGTGACTTTCAATAATCACCTTGAACAAAAATGGATAAACATAAAATTCTTAAGTCAAAATATATAGCATAGTAAATTAGATGGGATGGGATTAGGGGAGACACAACTATATGCTACCAGAAGAGACTCATTTCAGCTTTAAGCAAACACAAAAACTAAGATCAAAGTGATGGAAAGGGATATTTCATACAAGTGAAAATAAAAAATGAGAAGGGGAGGCTATGCTGATAAGAAAAAAATTAACTTTGAGTCAAAGTATGTAAAGAAGAAAAAATCATCATAAAATTATGAAAGTGACAACTTTTAAAAGCAATGTAACAATTTAAAATATGTATGCACATATCATCAAAGTTCATACATGTATAATGCAAATATTAGTAGCTCAGAGAGACTGCAAAAGGAGATAGTAGAGGACTTCGATACCTAATTTCCACTAATGGAATAGATCAGACTGAACATTGGTAAGAAACAAGGGGTTGGAATAGATTTGAATAGCACTATGCTATATATTCAAATTTTGTCTTCCAATAGTAACAGAATACATATTTTTATCAAGTGCACGCAGGATGTTATCCAGTACAGATTATATATATATGAAAAATAAAAATGCATTAGCAAATTTTAAAAAGTTTGAAATCATATGATGTCATTTCTGACCACAATGTTAGGAAATTCTAAAAGAATAATAAGGGAAAAACTGAAAAATTCACAAATATTTGAAAGTTAAGCAACATGATTCTGTATCAAACAATAAACATGTTCTCTTTATCAAACAATAAGTCATATGGAAAATTTTTAAAAGGTTGACTTGAGACAAATTAAAATGAAAAATAATACGGCAAAACTTATGGGATTCAGCAAAAACCGAAGTATATGCTGTTGGTATCAGCTTGTTAGTAGTCTATACAGAATAACTTGCATCTATGTTAATTATGGATATTGGCCTGCAATATTTATTTTCTTGTAGTGTCTTTTTCTGCTTTTGAAAGGACGATAATGTCGTTCTCATGAATTCATTTGGAATTGTTTCTTTTTCAAAATTTCAGAAGTCTCTTAAAAGTATTGGGAACTATTCTTTAAATCTTTTGTAGTATTCAGCTCTGAAATCATCTGCTCATGAACATTTCATTGATAGAATAATTTGATTCCTGTGGTGATCTCCTTATTCATTGTTGCTCTGTCCAAATTTTAGAATTTTCATTATTGAGTCTTGATATGTTGTATATTTCTAGAAATTAATCCATTTCTTATCAGTTGTCATGCTTTTGCTGTATAATTATTTAAATTGTCCTCTATGATTTTTTTTCTCTATGGTATAAATGTTGAAATTTGAGTCTTCTTTATTTTCCTTTCAATCTAGAAAAAGCTTTTTAAATTTTGTCTTTTTAAAAAATCAACTCTTAATTTGCATTGACCTTCCTTGCTTGTTTTGAGGTGTAATGGTAAGTCACTTATTTGAGGTCTTTACACTTTTAACACATAAATTTCTCTCTTTTATGGGATTATATACCATGATCAAATAGGCTTTATCCATATATTGCAAATATGGTTCACCATACAAAAATTAATTAATGTGATAAACCACATTAACAGAATCTAACAGGAAAATCATGACATCAACTTATTAGATAAAGAAAATATTTAACAAAATTTAAGTCCTTTTATGATGAAAACTTTCAATAAATTATGTGCACAAAAAGCAGTGTGCCTCAAAGCTAGTTGGGGCACTAGTATCTCTTTCTACCTCCCAAGAGTTTGAAACCAGAGCTGTCTGAACCAATAATTTCCGCGGTTTCACAGAATTCTCTTTGAGCAGCACCTTGCCAAGGCAATGGAGTGGTCTCAGTTAGGTAAGATGACACCAAGAGTCCTCTAAGAGGCACACTTCTTAGAGATTACTCAGACAAGCCCACAATTCATTTGCATTTACCAAGACTGTATGACATGGATGAGCCCTATATAATTAAGAATGTCAGTTTAGGAAGCCAAACTTACTTCCCTTCTTTGTCTTGCATGAGACACTGTAAGGGTATTAATCCATTTTCTGTTCAGTCCTTCCAGAAGCAAAGAGTTGACAGTTTTCTTCAATTGGGCAACTTCTATTGAAAAAGTTTTCCTTCACATCTCCTACTTGTAAAGTAATGATTCATTTTGTTGCATGAATTTCTAATAACTTATAAAGTTCAATTTTTGTAATAGCACATATTTTAAAATGAATCACAGAAATGTGAAGTCGTGTATTTGGAACTATACTTATTCTAGCAGCTGGCATAGTTTAATTTCAAATACTATTTTGGGGTACTACATTTCATTGCACAAAACATTTTAAGGGTTCTGGTAAACTAACATTATATTTCATTTGAAGCAACTTTGAACTTGATTCGCTCCTACTGTATCACAAAAGAAACGTCCATGATGTCTACCTGACCACACCATCACCCCTGATAGAGAGAACAGAAGGCACATTTATTATGACTATTTGCTGTGACTCAAGAAAAAGTTTTAAACCCAAAGAAAGATGAATGTTTTCCTAACTGCTTCTATAGATCAATATGTATGTATTAATTATTGAAAATTTTATATATAATCTGTGTTGACTCATTCTTATAATTTAATCATTATAAATATGCAACTAATGTGCATATACACATATATTTGAAAGTAAGAAAAACATAATCAAATATTTTATCAAACAACAGAAGACTGGTTACAATGAAAACTAATTACTTAATTTTCCTCACGTATATCCAAGGTTTCTTTTTAATATTTTCACTCTTTGTTTATATTCATAGTTCTCACCTCAAAAGCAGTATATCAGGCAGCAGAACACAACAGACACTAGTATGGCAATATATAAATCAATGGATGTGTAACTGATGTGATTCTGCAATCTGTATATGGGGTAAAAATGGGAGTTCATAACCCACTTGAATCAAAGTGTGAAATATGATATATCAAGAACTATGTAATGTTTTGAACAACCAACAATAAAAAATTTAAAAAAAAAAAGCAGTACATCAAAAACACATGTGAAATGTGTTATTTCAGCCTTCAAACCCTGGAATATTTTCCTTCCCTCCTTTCTTCTTTCTGCTCTGTCATTTGTTTCTCTATTTTAAAAATGTGTACCAACAATTCTCTTTTTTAAAATTTATTTGCTAGCTACTCCACAAAAAAGTAATAATATTTAAAACAAAAATATATAATTATGTTTTATATGTTCTAATATATACAATGTATGCAAAATATGACATAAAATATGAGTTTAAATTGTATCCCCAAAATAGCAGTTTTATTTGGTTGTTTAATAATAAATACTATCCCAAGGATAAACAAAGAAAAGAGCATAAGACCTATCAAAATTAAGAGGATATTGTCAATACAGTGTTTCATTGTCTTCCATTCTTAAACTTTGTTTCCACTTCTATGATATAATCTGAAGTACTTTCAAATAAAATTATAGATAAATTCTAGGAGAATGAAACATTTTTATTTTTTTCTCTAGTTTAATGGGAGGAAAATGTCATATTGAGCTGTCCATTAATATATTTGTTAGCTATTTTGATATTTTTCAAGTCCCCATAGAAAATCTTTATCTTCTATGGTTTCTCATTAAGCCTAGCACCTTTCGAAAACTGCTAATTCTTTCACTTCTCTTTAGTTCTCACAGTTCACCACTTTCCCAGTTACCTATTCTTGTTTGAAGAAACCATCTAACACAAATTTGATACATTCTATGTGCTATTTTCAGGACTCCTTATACATTCCTGTCCATTCAATGATGGTAGCATTATTGGAATCACAATAAAACCTGTGGCCTCAGTCTTTTCAGGACTTTCATGCAACTAACATATTTCATTAGAATACTTGCATGTGGGATTAACATTATTGATTCTTTAACAAAATATTATCCATTTTTTAAACTATTAGAACCTAGAATCCTAAGTTAACTTAAGAAATACTGTGTAAAAATGAGAGGTGTTGGAAAAGTGTTCTTAAATTAAAGAGGACAACAAGTATCTTGAGCTATATTTGCTGTACAGGTTCATTTCTAATCTCTTCTACAATTTACTAAGTCTGAAATAGCACACAATAGTTAACACTTGCTAAGTGTATCTTTTTGCTCCTCTACAAATCTTTAAAATGATAATTATATGTTTAAATATGTGAAGCTTCTCAATGCACATCTTTGTTTTAAAATTGTTTAGGTATGTCTTCATCCTGACCTTTTTACATACACACACACAAAATAAAAAACCTGTCTTATATGAAAAAAAAGAAAAAAGAAAAAGTAGCCACATTTCTTTTCTAATGTCAATGCAGACTAGCTATTGAAATACACAACTTTCCCCATAAAGGTCATATAAATAAACTTATATAAATATCAAAATATCAAAATAGCAGGTCAGATATATATGTTCATATTCATTGTTAAGAACAATTGTTTCTTAAATGGATTAGAAAGGACAAATAAGTCTACATAAAATTTTAAGAAAAACTAACTGTACAAAACAGAACTTCATGTTAAAATTATGAAAAATATACTTCAAAATTAAACTGTCTATAATATGAGGGACATAGCTTGTTAAGCACAATTCTTGCCACCATATGGGATGGGGGAAGCAAAGGATGAGAGTTGGATAATAAAAATTTTTTCTTTCATAAAAATTCAATAATAATTTTATTACAATAATTAAGGTCTGCTTTTAAATAGGTCATAGGATCAATTAACCAGAAGGCAGCTTCAGAGGTCTGTTGGTCTCTGCTGATACTTTACAAAGAGTCAGAATTAAAGAGTGTTATAAGGAAGGACAAAAGAGTGCTTATGTCAAATCAGATCCACAGTGAATTGTCTATACAGACTGCGTGACTTTTACAAATTATCTTTGGCGTTATAAATAAAGCTATAATGCCATATACTCCAATTCACTTCCTTCCACATTAGCAATATTCTGATGATAAATTTATTAAAGTAACATATTTGAATGCCTCTTTTAACAATAAGTATTTTATTATTTTTTATCTGCATGCTCAGTATCTTGTTTACAATCCATCATACTTATTTTTAAATTGCATAATCCAATTTTGTCAATATGTTTTACAATAAGGAATATATAAGATGTAGATGCTGACTTTTATTGTGTAACTAATAATTATTACTAATAATTAAATATTGTGTTACTAATAAATTCATCAGCTCTCTGCCACCATATCATCATTATAATTATCAGTTACTATATATAAATAATTTATTTTGAATTTATTTATATAGCTGAGTGCCTAAACTATATCAGCTGTTAAATAAGTGTTTTTACTATAAATGAATACACATATAAATTAAATTAGAATTTGTTATTAATAATATTCATATAACTTTAAATATTATATTGAATTTATCAGTTTTATTATTTATTTATATTGATAAGCCTTAGGAGTGATCTAATACTTGAGAGTAATTTTACAGAAAGCATAAACCTAGGTAGTACATTCATAAGAAAACTTAAACAAAACATACATTATATACTGTATCAAGACAGTGCGATTGTTGTTTCAAAGACTTGCAGCCCCCTTGAACACTCATATCTTGCTATTTCATTTACAGTCTTTATGTTTTATATGTGTATATGCTATCTAATTTCCTCATTCTTTATTCCAAGAGAAATGTTAATAAATATATTAAAGAGTTGACATAAACCAATGAAGGATTCAGAAGTGAGATTTAAATTCCTGCCTATGATACAAAACATAATTTGTATTTAAACATTCACAGGCAAGGTAATTGAAAATTGCCCTCAGACATAGCTATCACTCTGAAGGGTAATAATAGAAAGGGAATAAAAGCACATTTTTTCCAAAAAATCTAATTTTCTTTATTTTGAAAAATATGTAGAGTGTAAACTTCTTTAATAAACATGTAAAATCCTTCAAATTTTTGTCACTCATCTTTAAAGAAATATATTTTGCCAGTAAATATTAGAAAGGACATATCTACAAGAAGAGAATCGGTAAGTTAAAAAATAAGACATGGAGTTTATTTATATCATTCTTTCAAAAGTTCCACAACATACTTTAAAGAAGGGGCGTTTTTCTCAAGTCTCTTTAAATTAAAAGGAAAAAAAGAAGCCTTTCATCCCAGGAATAGTTAACATACTCCATCTTGGAACACCTGAGTTGTTCAGCAGCAGAATTGAAATCACCATGGAGCTGATGAGAAATTTTTGAAGTGCCAATCAAGGGGTTGTTCTGAGATCCTCCCACATAGTTGAAGTCCTGCTGTCAAGAACATATTGAAAGTTGTTCATTCACTTGAGGTGACAGATACAGATTGTGACAAGCCTCATATTGGGGCTACAGCCTGAGCGGGTAACATAGAGTGAAATGAGGAATACAAAATTAATGGAGGAAAATGTTCCTTGCCAATCTCCAATCTCACAACTTACTACACTTTGGGCAGAAGTTCACAATATTATTTTGAAGGAGGAAACAGGCATCTGTGAGAATTTTATTTTACATCTTAGATTTGAAATCTTATGATTCTTTTATTAAAAAACTAAAGATCAGTATGAAATTGTTTTAAGTACTTCAATTAATGGAGCTTCTTTCACCTTAGTGAATACCGAATGTGTTTACTGATGATAACATTAACCTTGGAAAAAATGAATAAGGAAATTACATCTTAAATTTGCACACAAATGCAAGACATACCAAGAATGACTTGCACCTATAAATGCTAAACAAAGATCCTTAAATTAAATATTTTAGACTATATAAACCAATTTCAAATATATATTGGATATTTAAGAATGACTAAAAATTTTGAGAAAAAAAATGGCATAATAAGAGAAATAGTCCTATGTTGAACTAATGATTATTATGCATTCTCATTTCTTAACATAATATGATTCCTGATGTAAAAATGAAAAGTTATATTAATAGAATAAAAATGGGATATGAAAATTAAAATTAATGTGGCAAGATCTTGTCTGTGTTGAAAAGCATTCATTAAATGATGGCCTGAAGACTAATTATTATTTTAAAATTCAAATCTGGATCTTTACTTTATATAATAAACAATTTTAAAAATTCAAAATGTTATTAATTTTTTTTCTTTATGATATGTGTCTCATATTTAATGTGAATGCAAAATAAAATCATACAAAAATGACTTTTTGTCACTCTGCAACAAATTTTAATTAACCCTTAATAAGCATATGCCTCATAAATATATTCCTTCCTCAGAGATTCTCTAGCAACATCAAAATAACGTAGTCCAAATGGAAACTAAATATCAACAAACTCTTTATAATGATGACAGATGTACAACAGCTACAAACATGAGAACCTGTAGCAATTTTTCTTGTATAATGGCATGTTTTGATTTTATATTCACTGATATTCTATTAATGAGACATATACCAAATGTTGATTTATCTGCTACTTTTCAGACTGCATCTGTCATTAAAATACTAATAACAAAAACAACTTTTGACAAGAGGAATGCAAGGTATATGACTTTTCTCAAGTTATTAAGGGAAGACTATTTTTTTCTTCCTATGGTTTTCCCAAGGGCATAAATAGGCTCTGTTCCAACAGATAACAATTGTACATTAATTTAATGTATTGTACAGATGTAATTTTTTTCCATGTATTGCTTTGAATACTTAGTGGTGGCTAGATGGAGACCAGTACATGGCTAAATGTAGTGTTGGATGGAGAAAAGGGGTTAAGATAAAGAGAACACAGGAAAGCAAAATAATTTTGGTACTAAGTCTTTATGAAAATTATTAATTATAATTATATAATTTATATATAGTATAATTTATACTTCTTGTTTGTGTTCTACACTCCTATCTTAAGATTTCTTCCCCCAAAATATACACCTGTATACGTCTTATCCCCCTCTCCACTGAAAAAAGTTTCAAAGGTAATAATAAGTAAGAAAATCATAAGAGGTGTGTGTGTGTGTGTGTGTGTGTATATGTATGTGTGTGTGTGTATATATATATATATACATACAGATATACTATATATAAATAATAACTTAAGCATGTATGTATATATGTGTATATGTTTTAATAATAACTTCTGTGTGTATGCTATATATGATGTTTTCTTATAAATTTCATAGGTGGATCAATTTGCTGATGGAATAATTTTACTGCAAGTCAAGATTGAATGATGGGTACAAAATTGATCAGATTCAACAGACATGAATTTAAATTGAGCTGGTGAAGTATAACAAAAAATTAAAATTAATGTATAGCATACACACATATATAGCATACACACATAAGTTTATTTAACATCATAAAGAAAACTGTAAAGGAGGCTGGGGATGTGGCTCAAGCGGTAGTGGGCTCGTCTGGCATGCATGCGGCCGGGGTTCGATCCTCAGCACCAAATACAAACAAAGATGTTGTGTCCGCCGAAAACCAAAAATTAAATATTAAAATTCTCTCTCTCTCTCTCTCTCTCTCTCTCTCTCTCTCTCTCTCTCTCTCTCTCTTTAAAAAAGAAAGAAAACTGTAAAGGTAGTTTTACTTGAAATATATTGATTTAAATTACTGTGTTGGAGATAAGCATTTATACATCTGGGGCTGAGCATCATTTTCCATAGAATGCAATACATGCAAAAAAAATTACATCTGTACAATACATTAAATACATGGTCATGGAAACTACTTGAACTAACAGGAGCTAAAGTGATATAATTTTTGAGGATCAGAATGAGAAGGTGTGAGGAGGAGAGGAGAGTTATGATTCCTAGCATACCTTTGCAACCAAGAAGGTGTTAATCACTCTAACACTAGAAGGAGAAGAAAATAATTAGAAGGCAATAACAAATTAGAAGCCAATAAGTAGTTTCAAAGTTGTATTAAATGAATACTGCATAGAAAAGTTTTCATCTGCAGAAATGCAAATTAGTGTATATCAATCTGCAGTATTTTCCTTAGTGTGAGTTAACAAAATGTTTGATATTTAAAAAGCTCACAAGTTTGGTAATGTACTTTTGTCTTTCTGAATAAAACCAAATAAAATTTGATCAAACTAGGTGAATTGCAGAATAAATCAATATTCAGATGATGTTTTCTTATAAATTTCATAGGTGGATCAATTTGCTGATGGAATAATTTTACTGCAAGTCAAGATTGAATGATGGGTACAAAATTGATCAGATTCAACAGACATGAATTTAAATTGAGCTGGTGAAGTATAACAAAAAAATTAAAGTATAGAACAAAAAATTACATAACATGCATACATGATACAAATTTCAATATCTGCAGAAAGAGGAGAACCTGTTTATTTAGAGAAGACATAAATTATCGATTGGAAACCTTTGAAATTATTTTTGAACTAATTTATAGATTTTTTTTTTCTGTAGGGGAGAGTTTTTTTTTTTATTGGTTGTTCAAAACATTACAAAGCTCTTGACATATCATATTTCATACATTAGATTCAAGTGGGTTATGAACTCCCATTTTTACCCCAAATACAGATTGCAGAATCACATCAGTTACACAACCACATTTTTACATAATGCCATATTAGTGACTATTGTATTCTGCTACCTTTCCTATCCTCAACTATCCCCCCTCCCCTCCCCTCCCATCTTCTCTCTCTACCCCATCTACTGTAATTCATTTCTCTCCTTGTTTATTTTCCCATTCCCTCACAACCTCTTATATGTAATTTTGTATAACAGTGAGGGTCTCCTTCCATTTCCATGCAATATCCCTTTTCACTCCCTTTCCCTCCCACCTCATGTCTCTGTTTAATGTTAATCTTTTCCTCCTGCTCTTCCTCCCTGCTCTGTTCTTAGTTGCTCTCATTATATCAAGGAAGACATTTGGCATTTGTTTTTTAGGGATTGGCTAGCTTCACTAAGCATAATCTGCTCTAGTGCCATCCATTTCCCTGCAAATTCCATGATTTTGTCATTTTTTAGTGCTGCGTAATACTCCATGGTGTATAAATGCCACATTTTTTTTATCCATTCATCTATTGCAGGGCATCTGGGTTGGTTCCACAGTCTAGCTATTGTGAATTGTGCTGCTATGAACATTGATGTGGCAGTATCCCTATAGTATGCTCTTTTAAGGTCCTCAGGAAATAGACCGAGAAGGGCGATAGCTGGGTCAAATGGTGGTTCCATTCCCAGCTTTCCCAGGAATCTCCATACTGCTTTCCAAATTGGCCACACCAATTTGCAGTCCCACCAGCAATGTACAAGAGTACCCTTTTCCCCACATCCTCGCCAGCAGTTGTTGTTGTTTGACTTCATAATGGCTGCCAATCTTACTGGAGTGAGATGGTATCTTAGGGTGGTTTTGATTTGCATTTCTCTGACTGCTAGAGATGGTGAGCATTTTTTTCATGTACTTGTTGATTGATTGCATGTCCTCCTCTGAGAAGTGTCTGTTCAGGTCCTTGGCCCATTTGTTGATTGGGTTATTTGTTAACTTATTGTCTAATTTTTTTGAGTTCTTTGTATACTCTGGATATTAGGGCTTTATCTGAAGTGTGAGGAGTAAAAATTTGTTCCCATGATGTAGGCTCCCTATTTACCTCTCTTATTGTTTCTCTTGCTGAGAAAAAAACTTTTTAGTTTAAGTAAGTCCCATTTGTTGATTCTTGTTATTAACTCTTGTGCTATGGGTGTCCTATTAAGGAATTTGGAGCCTGACCCCACAATATGTAGATCGGAGACAACTTTTTCTTCTATCAGACGCAGAGTCTCTGATTTGATATCAAGCTCCTTGATCCATTTTGAATTAACTTTTGTGCATGGCGAGAGGAGGGGATTCAGTTTCATTTTGTTGCATATGGATTTCCAGTTTTCCCAACACCATTTGTTGAAGGTGCTATCCTTCCTTCATTGCATGATTTTAGCCCCTTTATCAAATATAAGATAGTTGTAATTTTGTGGATTAGTCTCTGTGTCCTCTATTCTGTACCATTGGTCCACCTGCCTGTTTTGGTACCAGTACCATGCTGTTTCTGTTACTATTGCTCTGTAATATAGTTTGAAATCTGGTATCACTATACCACCTGATTCACTTGTAAAAGTAATGATATTTTTAGGACACATTTCCTAGAGAGGAAAAAAAAATATATGTTAAAAGATGTAATAGCAAAATGACTGACTCAAGATGCAAAGTTGCAATTAGGAGATAGAACTAAAGACAAAGCAGTAAGTAAAAATGCATATTTTACACTCCCCTAAAAGCATGCAATCTGAGGAAATTTCTGCTTCTTTGTATCCTCCCTATAATGACTCAACAAAAACTCTAATTCTGTTCTTCCTTCATGCTAACATGCTCTTTGGGAGATACATTATTGTTCCCATTGTATGTGTCTTGTCACCAGGACCAGTACCCACAATTTGTTTCACTAGGTGTGTGCATGGTGTTTTTTGTCTATGAAACATTGGTAGGTCAATAGAAGTTACATATTGTGTTTTTAAGTTTTCTCCATATTCAGTTAAAACAGTAAAATTTAAGTTAGTCTTAATTAGTATTGAAGCTTATTGTGATATGGGAATTTTTTCAGTTAGTAATCTATTGTTCAATTTTTAAGTGAGCTTTTATTTGTTATGTTCCAGGATTTTACAGAAATATTGCATATGTGCAATATGATTTTACTGTGTATTCATGAATAAAATTTAAAAAATTCCCATATTAATGGGCTAATGGGTTCTTTTGCTGGAGATACCTGAAACTAGATTACTTCTATCTCTGATCATAAGACATATTATATTAGATAACAGTAACTGCATCACTTTTCCAATATCAATTTCATGAATAGTTTCAAATATAAAGCAAACATTTTTTCTAGATTATTCTTTCTAGTATCCTGACTTCAATATTTTCTAGTTCATTCGGACTTGTTAATGCTATCAATCTTTGTGTGTGTGTGTGTGTGTGCGTGTGTGTGAGTGTGTGTGTGCATCTCACTGGCTTCACTGTATCACTTCTAAATTGATATAGTGTAAATTCCATTATCTATTATGTTTATCTCAAAGTCCACTTCATTTTATTCATTTAAGGTAAAAACAAAACAAACTGTATACAATTATTCTACTCTCATTGGCAATAGATAAACGCATTTGCAAAAAAAACAAAAGAAAACTGAAATTGAGACTGTTTTCAATTAACAGACCAATAATATTATGTAAGCTCTGATGTTTATTAATCCTACAATATTCCAGGATCCATTATTCTCCCATTCTTTTAGAATATTCATTTTTATCTTCATGTCTCTTCTCAAAATTTCCAACACTATATCCTTCAACTTTACTTTATTTGCTTCCTAATTCATTTATAAAATAAAATAAGCAAGAGGACAAATTTTCAAAAACTACCATGACTACATCTGAATGCATTTCTGAGCATGTGATTTGACTTCGCTTATTTCTATTTCTGGCCTGTCTGTATTCCTTTCAAGGGTCAAATACTTCCAGATCACTAGGTATCATCCATACTTGCTGCTGAAGACATTGCCCTAGCAGTTCCCATTTTAAAATTCTGCTTTATAACTTTCCCCTACTTACTAAATCTATCTCCCCATTCAGTCATCCCTTAATATTTCTAATCTTAGAAGTGAACAAAAGCTTTCTTAACCCCTCTTCTTGTTATGACCCCTCCTTTCTTTTCTGTTAAACACCTTGTAGTATCCTTCTTCACCAAATACCTCCAATTTTGCTCTTTTCCAGTCGGTTATGCACCCAGCTATGTCATTGTTTTCTCCCTGATTGCTCTACAGTGCCTTCAGTTTTCAAGATTATCATTAATTTCACATTGTTAAATCAAATGGAAATCATTTCATGAAACTGTGTATTGGACTTCAGGATTTCAAACTCCTTGCTTTTTCTCCAGTCTCACTGGCTGTTCATTTTTCGGTTTTATATACTGCACTTCCACAAGTTAAACCTGAATGTTATCTTGCTCATGACTTAGCTCTGGTTTCTTTTTTTTTTTCTATTACCACCCACTCCCATGTTGTTCTCCTTCAGGTCTTTAAATTCTTTACATACCTAATTTTTAATATACTTAATCATGCATTTTCCACATTAAGTTAAAAAGTTTTGAATAATTATAGATGAACTTATACAGCTATTAGCTTGATGTCTTTTTTTTTGATTAGTCTAATAGTTATCTTTAATATAGTAGGTTGTAAATGGATTGTTAACATTACCTTGAAAACATGCATAGCTCTTGTAACCAGCAAATGAGCTGATATATAAAAAAAAAATGTTCATATAAATTATGGCTTTGTTATTAGTTTGCTAATTCTCACTAACTGCTGAAACTCATGTTTTTCGGTGTATAGCTGCCAGTCATCCTGATGCAACAATATTGGGTTAGACTTCTGTGGAGTATGCAAGGATAGTTCTGTGTGGCTCAGTAGTCAACCATAACAGACCTTACTCATCCTCCATCCTCCATCCTGTACACTTAGATATGCTTACCAAAAGCTGCAAATAAAGTAAGTTTTCAGTACTTTGTGACCTTTCTCTTTCAAGAACCTGTGTCCCTCTTATTTTTGAGGTGAGTGTATTTTTCAGCATAATGTTACTTTGTACAGCTTCTTTCAGATGAAATCCTACATAAGTACAAAGGGTTTCGGGGTGTAAGTTATTGGATATATGCTCCAGCTTCTGCACCATTTAAGGGAAACATTTGAGATTTGACTCAGAAAATTTTTGAGACTTCCTAATGGATTGAGTCCTGGCTGACTGACTGCTAATGTCTGTTTTATTGTTTCTCTTCTCTTTTGTTCTTTGCCCATTTTCTCTCTTTTGTTTTCTGGGATTATCTCCCAAATAAACTATGTGAGTTAATTTCTGCTATGGAAGAAATCACAAACTAAGATAGGAAATTAGTAAAAATGTTTGAGAAAATAAGCAATATTTATTCCTTCAGTTATATGAGGGACTTAGAGAGGCTGTAATCTAAGAAGTGGGAAGAAAAGTATTTCAGATAAAGGTGAGACTTTGTAGGAAAATTAGTGAATTGAAAAAAAAAATACAGTTTCACAAGAAATAATGGACCAGCATGGCTTCATGTAGTGATTGACAGGGAGAATGATAGATGATTTTGGAGAATGAGGCAGAGGCCACAGTAAAGTTTTTGTAGTTTGAATAAAGTTTAATTTGTGATCAATGCAAAATTTTAAGCAAGGGGATAGATGAGAAAATATGATTCCCTTTGCTTTGTTGCAATAAACCAAGAGAGATGAGGATGCTGGTTTGTCCAAAGGGACAAACCAGGGCATTAAAGAAATTCAAAGGCTGTTTCATGCTTGAATAAATAGCACTTGATTTTGGAATAAATGTAGGTGCTCAGAAGGAAGGTGGTGTCCCAGAAGAGGAGGGGGGGGGATATGAACTTCTCAATATGTATATGAATAACAGGAGCATAAATTGATCAATCTCTGGGGAAGTAAATTTTAACAACACAGTTAAAAGTTAAAATGCACAAAGCCTTTGACCCAGTATATGTATTCTTAGTAATTTTGAATATGTGTGTGGAGATACATAGATGTAGATACAGATATCTTATATACTTTCATTAATTAATTAATTTATTTATGGTACCAGAGATTGAACCCAGGGGCGCTTAAGCACTGAGTCACATCCCCAGCCCATTTTACTTTTTATTTCGAGAAAGGGTCTTACTAAGTTGCTTAGAGTCTTCTAAGTTGTTCAGGATGGCTTTAAATTTGTGATCTTTCTGCCTTAGTCTCCCAAAGTCCTGGGATTACAGGTGTACACCATTGTGCCCAACCACATATATATTTATTATAAATATATAATTATATCAAATATTGCATATACTTACAGATAGGAGAATTATATATATTCACATATAAATATATTGAAAATTTATTAAATAATGCAGGTATGAGTAATTCATTGAAATATTTTGCATAGCGTAAGAACAGAAATATCTACATGTACAAACTCCTACAGATTATGAGAAAATTTATCAAATGTGATATTATTCAGTTACTGAAAATAAAAAGAAAACTAAACCTTACTGATATAGTAAGATTCTCAAAATATATTTCCTAAAATGTAAGGGACAGATGTTTGTACAGCTAACTGATTTTCATATTATCTCTGTACTTCATTGACTTATACATGTAAAATGCAAACTTTAATTACTTAAGTTAAAAAATATTTACCGACTTTATCTCTCTGAAAATTATTCTAGTTTCAAGATATAGAGCAGTGAAAAAATATAAAACCACAGTTTACTAATTCTTTTTATTAATAATGATGTTGAGGGTGTCACATATAGTTAGCCTAGATCACACCTGCCTTTTAATTTTAAAATGACTTCTGGTATTTTCAAATTCAGAATTTTATGTTATATGACACCTGTATCATTCTCACCTTTGAGATTTTACATATGAGAATTAAATAAGAAAAGGGAGAAAAGGATAAGCTTTTTGATAAAATCTTATGTGTACATGCTGTTAATGTGACTCTGCATTACAGTTTCAATTTCAAAAACATAGTTCATGACTTTAACTCATTCATTATTTAAGTAATATTGAGCCAATGCCAGAATTTCACTGAAACTAAAATAACTTCTAGAATTATGATACTTTCAAATATTGAACGTTCAACTTGTCTAGACTTCAGAGACCTTCCATTCTTATGATTTCCCCCTTATCCCACTCATAAAGAAATCTAAATGGTTAAACTCAATCAGATATTTTCAGGAAGGTGCAGTTTTTTTCACCTTAATATTATTTACTTGATATTTTCTAAGTTCTGTTTTTTTCTATTCCCATAGTTTCTACAAACAACCTTTATAAATGATTATTATTTACACTTTAGACTTCATCTCAGAATGAATAATCAATGATTTAAAAGTAAATGCAGCAGTTTGTTAAAGAAGAAACAAAATTCCATGTTTTACAATTAAAAAAAGAACCATTCAGTAAGGGTTGAAAGTGATCTCTGCAGAATATTTTTTTCTTCCTTACTAATTATATTTTTACTCAGTCTTTCTCATTTTTCATGTAATGTTTTAATTGGGAAGAATAGGATTAAAATACATTTGTTAGAACTAACATATCTACAACTAGGAGTATACCATATCTCAAACTCTAAGCTTAAAATTTTATGCTAATAAAAGTTATTCCATTTAATAAATATTAATTTAATACATATATCAAGCATCACTGTATATACTAAAAATTATATTATACAAAATAGACAAAATCTAGTCACTGTTGATAGAACAATGCTCCTGCGAAATTAAATATATTCTATTGTATGAATGTTTGTGTTTACCTCAAGTGTGCTATTCTGAAACCTAATTTCCAGTGTGACAGTATAAAGAAGTAAATTCAGAGGTTATTAGGTTTTGAGGGCACAGTTCTCAAGATTGGCATTGGTGCCCATAGACAGGAGACTGCAGCTTGCCTTTCTCACCATGTGAGGGCATGCTAGAAACTTCCATTCATGGTTTGCCTGTGAAAGACAAGTGAATGATAGCACCTTGGCCTGTCCAGCTTCCATATTTGTGTGGCAGGGAAAATAACACATTGAGAAAAACAAATATTAAAATATGTTCATATGCATTTCCAAATCATAATGAATGATTTGTACAAGAAACACATGGGGGGCTGGGGTTGTGGCTCAGTGGTAGAGCGCTTGTCTCACATTCGTGAGGCACTGGGTTGGATTCTCAGCGCCACATAAATATAAATAAATAAAATAAAGATATTGTATCCATCTACAACTAAATACACACACATATGTGTGTGTATACACACTTATATACTAAATACATATATATATATATATATATATATATATATATATATATATATATATATATATATATATAAAACAAAAAGAAACATATTCAATATTAAATTCCAAGCCTTACATTATTCTTTTAAAGGAATTCAGGTTCTATTAATAATAACCTATGTCAAATTTGTATATTTTCTTTTTGGCAATGAGATAAGTCAGACATTTTAAATACATATAGTGCTTTAACACAAAGAAAGGGGCTGTTCAGTTTTTATCCTAAACCATCTAGCATGGCATAACCATGGGCACATCAGTGCAGCGAACAAATGATCTGGAAATGATAAGGGACCATTATGCCTTTCATCACTGTGACTGTAACATTTCCCAACAAGGTCAGACTTATTATAAGACAGATGTAATGTCCCATTTTTTATCCCCATGATGTTTTGTGAGACTCAGAAAATACACAAACACTTTTTTTGGAAAATGACATCAGCAAGATTCAATCACCACTGACCCTTAGAAACAAAAATCATACCATTTTCACCATCATTAAGTGAAATTCTCTTACTTTGGTAGCTAAATAACTTTTTTTTTCTATTTTAATGAACCAAGCCTTTTTTTATTTTTTCTATTTATCATTAAAGAAAACCAGAACCAAATAGCAATTAAAGTGGTAAAGGCTGATTTTATTCAGGAACTATTGCAAAAAGGGAAAATGGAGACCACAGTATAGAACTTGACTCAATTCTGGAAATATAACCAGAAGCAGGGATTTATAGCCACGGAATAGGTGGGGCATGTGTGGATGGATATCAGTAGGAGAAAATTTCTCAGGTAGAGTAAATTGACCTAACAGTTCTTCTCATTGAGAGCAGACCATACTTTTTAGATATCAAATGGAGAAAGATGAATTTGGCCAGCTATTGAGCATGACCAAGTTTCAGGGGCAGGAGTAGTAGGATTTCTTGCCAAAAGTGAGTGAAACAAGCCCAACAAGGATGGACACTAAAAGTCAAGAAAGAGGCCTAGTGGAGAAGTGAGTATGCTTAAGCTTTAAGAAAGTGTGCTGAGGGCAGCATCTGTATAGGCATAGATCCCCCCTGCTTTTAATGGTGATGGTTAGTAAAATGTTTTCTTAGACAGGGATGGGAAATATCACCACACATTAAGCATTTTATGAAGAAAAACTCAGCATGATCACATTTTCCTTTTAATGTAATGCTTTAAATCAAGATTTAACTATTTCAAAGCAATGAGGGTATGTGGGAGGCCATCCTCGCATGTGATTTGAGTTACCTGAGTGAGAGGCGCTTAGACACAGCTGTGTCAGAGCTTTCCCCACCCTTCTCCAGGTCCAAGGGCTTGTCCATGCAGAGGTGTGTCTGGCCACTGCCCTGAAGACCCAATCGTGGCCTCTGACCTTAGGATGCTGCCCCCCCCCCCCAACTTTAACCTTCATTGGATGGGATTTTCCCTGGAAGTTTTTGATTCCCAACAAAAGCTCACTCCCTGGCGTGTTCTCTCTCTCACTAGTTTCTTTTGTAAACCTCGCCACCACATTAGGTGGCTGGAGGCCAGAGCTAGGAGAAGCCATCTTGGAGCTGGTGTTCAAGGTAATGAGAGTCTGTCTCTTTAATTTAAAACTCCCTAGCAATTACTTATGAGCTGAACCTTCTTTCATGAAGCCAGCGCTGGTCGCATGGCAGAAGAGTATGTATACCTGGTTTGGGGCTAATAAACTACAGTAGTAGCTACTCGAGAGCCTCTAACTATGCCTTAAGAGACACACTGTCAATGGGAATTGTTTTCCAGAAAGAGGCGAGCCTGATGGAATTTTCAAATAGCAGGCCTCCAGAGAAAAGCTCAAAAGAATTTTAAAAGTTGAATCTAGAAAGAAGAAGACACATTTACTCATTCTTAAAAGAATCTCATTAATTCAGCATGAAAGAGATATTAAATTACTAATATCCTGTGTCAAACCATAATCTACTTTGTAGGAAAGAGGAAACAAATGTATGAATATAAAGTGTTATTTAATTAGTACAACCATCCTGTGAATTGGATGATGGTACCCTTTTTATGCACAGAGAAATAAAATTTAGTCAAAGCAAAAAGTTTGCTAAAAACTTCTTTTTCTCAATACAATAAATTTGCTATTGTATGATTGCTATGGCCAATGTATATAAATGTTAGCTAATTTGTTTTCTCTAAAAATGAAATTGTGTTAGTTTTTCTTGTTCTGATGGAAGTACCAGCCAACAATGACTTATAGGAAGTAAAGTTTACTTTGGTTCACAGTATCAGAGGTTTAGTCCATGGTGGGCCAACTCCAGTGCTTTGGGCTCAAGGCAGAATCTCATAGCAAAAGGACATTGTGAAACAGTGCTGCTCCTTTCATGACACTCAGAAAGCAGAGTTGAGCAGGAGTCACAGGGAATATGCACCCTTCCAGGGCACACCCTTCATGACCCACCTCCTCCAGGCCACTACCCACATGCCTACTGTTACCAGCCAGATAGTCCATTCAAACAGGGATACAAAGATTAAGTTAAAACTCTCACAATCTAATTACTTACTTCCAAGCATCCCTGCATCAGCACAAGTGCTGTTGGGGGACATCTCAGGTCCAAACTATATAGGAATCAAGTCAAAATCACACTGATTAATTTTGTTCTGCATAATATACATTGATTTGATTAAGTTTCAAATGTAATTAAATGTTATTTTTCCCTTTAAGTTTTATTTTAAACAGGATCCTTGATATTAAAAAAAGTAGTCTTATTGTATGTATAGTAGCTTTTGCCTGAATATTCTCTTCCACTAATTACTTGATTCTAACTTTCTAATTTTTACTAGATCTCAAAAAGAGTTGAGTAAGAAAGATATAGTAGAAACATTATCTTTGACATCATTACATATAGGGGTGTAGTTAGAAATGATCTTTGCTTCTTTGAAAACCAATTATCATTCATAACCAAAGGAATGCTTTCTTATAGTCAACGAATATAGTATATTTTCAGAAGAATTCATAGCCTCACAATGTAAAGTAAACTTTTAGAGAGAAATTAAATTTTTATGTCCCGTTTTTGTACTTGAGAGGCATTATTTTCAATCTGTTCCTTTAACTATTGTATTAATTTATTGTGTGTTTCTAATAACATAATATCACAGACTGGGTGCATTTTAAGGAAAGTGCTTTATTTTGGCTCATGTTCTGAATGTCTAAGACCAAGAGGCAGCATCTGGCAGATTCCCAAGGTGGCCAGACCAACACATGGTGAGAGACAGACAGAGTGCATGCGTATGTGAGTCTCCTGTGATCTCTCTCCCTTTTCATATAATTCAATCCTGGGGATTCTACCTTGATGACCTAATCTAATCCTACTCAGCTTTCAAAGGCTCCCACCTTTAGATATCATAGTCAGATTAAATTTTCATTCTCTTAATATTTCACAGCAGGGATTACATTTAAACTTGGTGGAACAGACTCAGACCATTGCAACTATCTAAATAATTCAAAGGAAAAAGCTATAATCTCACAGATGTGAATAATTTATCAAATACTGTGGTAGCCTAGTTGCATATTAAAACAATTGAGAATGTGTATTATACAAATTGTACTAATACCTCAAAAGTACAATTTACAAAATGAAATGGAGAGTAAGACACTATTGTTTTGAAAAAGAGCTTCATTGCATGGCCATCTTGAAGACTTGTTATGGGATTAATTAGAAATAATGAGCTTTGTGTGAAAACTTTTTTATTGAGTCTCAAAGGAATTGTAAATAATAGAAATCTGGAGAGCTAATAAGAAATGACAAATGTATTACATTATATGGAGAAACACTAAAGAACAATTGTTTTTTTTTTTTTTTTCCAATTATGTACCAGAACTGAAAAGAAAAGGAAATACTGTCACAAATTTTCTTTCAATTACCATAATAAAAAACACAGCATTTTAGCTAGTTAATTGCTATTGTGTCCTCGTGTAAAGAGAAATTGTTTAACATGAGCCAAGGTGGTCTTCCACAACATAACAACCAAAATGTTGGCTGAAATCACAGGCAATCTATTATTAACTCAATTTAAAAGCGTGATTCTTAAAGATAGAAAAGTAATTTCACAAGTGTGTCAATGCCAGAGGTTATGTTTTGAAGTTTCCAATTATAGGAAATGTCTGTTAAAATAATTAAAAGTGAAGACAAATAATGTAGTCTGTTTCTGTTGAAATAAATCTTCAAAGAGATATATGTTGTTTTTGCTTACAGGAAATAAAATCACTCCCTTCACTCACATTCCACAGAAGTCAGTTGACTAAGCTGGTGAGTGCAAATGTGTCCCCATCCAATATAAACTGCCTTCTTTCATATATCAGTACATATAATTTTCTGTCATATAGGTGATGCAGAAAAGCTAAGTATAAAACATAACAATGTAACAAACATTTTAAAGTTTACTCATCAGAATCATAATATCAATGATATCAGAGAAGAGAAAGAAGAGATGAGATAGCAAATCCTCAAATATATGCTAGACAACAACACATGACAGGATTTGAAAATAAAAATGCTAAGTTGTTGAAAACAATTTGGAAAACTTTCCCCTGCCCTTGGGGTTACAGTGGGGTTGAACTCAGGGGCACTCTACCACTGAGCTACATCCCCAGGACTTTTTTGTATTTTATTAAGAGACAGGGTCTCACTGAGTTGCTTAGTGCCTCAATTTCGCTGAAACTGGCTTTGAACATCCCATCCTCTTGCCTTAGCCTCCTGAGCTGCTGGGATTACAGGCATGGGCCACCATGCCTGGCAAGATGTTTTAATTAAGCAAAGAAAAGTTTCTTTAGGACTTGTCACTTTCTTTAATATGCAACTTGTTAAAAATTAAGGAAACATATTGTATTTTCTAAAGTATTTTGATATTCTGACTTAAGCTAATAATTAAAGAATAGTATGGACAAAAGCAAACATTTTTAGCAGTACTTAATTTAGTCTGAAAATTCTTCTTGTTTTGGGTATTGAAACCAGGGGCATTTTACCACTGAGCTACCACCTCAGCCTTTTTAATTTAGATTTTGAAACAGGGTCTTGCTAAGTCATTCAGGGATTCACTAAGTTCCTGAGGCTTGTCTGGAACTTGTCCTCCTAATTTGGCTTCCAGAGTTCCTGGAATTACAGACCTGCACCACCATGCCCTGCTAGCCTCAAAATTCTTTAAAAAATATCTAAACAGACTATCTAGCCTCATTATTCTAGAAGAGTCACTAAAACATTCATTCCCTCATTCATTCCACATATAATATATGGAATACATACTTGCAAATCCTGGGTTGTGAAACAAATGTTCTCCAAAGAAGCTGCAGCTATGTTAAATATCCTGCAGATTGTTTGACCTTTGCTGTGCAGAACATTCTGATGGTAGAGAGATGGAAGGTCACAAATCGAGACCCAATATAGTTTTTGGCCATGTTAGCCACTTTAGTAGCCATTTGCTTTCAGCCTGTATATCAAACTTAATATCCTTGTGACTATTAGGTAAATATCTTGGAAAATACCACTGAGCTTAGCAGACCTCTATCCTTCACCAACTGTCAAACTAAGAATGCTGTAACATATGACACCTATGGAAAAGATTTACCTGGTTTTCTGTAGCCCAACTACATAATGTCCCTACTAGTGTAAATGGTGAGGTATTGATTAATGACCTTTGTTCTGTAGCTATGAAAATTCATACATCTTCTTCATGGTGGAACATGTCATTAAGGGTAACTTGAATACATATACCAGGTCCATGTTTACTTATGTATGGCTCAGAATAAAGTATTTTGTAAAGCATAGTTGTCATTTTTTTCACCTCTATAATATTTAAAGCCCAGTGCAGTTTTACTCAACAGGATTATACCAGTGCATGAGAAACTTGTGGTCTCCCCTATAGGGAGACATTAAAAAATATCTTGATAGCAATTAAACAAGAAAGCAATATATCAATAAGACATATTTAGATACGGAAAGGTACACAAATGATGATGTAATGGATGGAAATTGAAGGTGGGGTGGTGATACTATGTAAGGGATTTAAGGAAAAGAACTTTCTAAGGAATGAAGAATGACAAGCATTTTGATCTGAGAGCTCAGGGTGCCTGCTTATGACACTGGAGATAAGTGTACATTGAAGATTTGTAACGCCAAGCTCTCTGGTCCATTATTCGTGTGTTTTGCAGAATTTGGTTGCTAGTAGAAACAAGCTAAAAGATAAAGTCTATGTGTGTTTGTGTGTGTGTGTGTGTGTGTGTGTGTCTGTGTTGACTTGGAAACTCAAACTGCTAGTTGCTTCTGTTCTGTGATTCAATCAAACTACCTGTTTTTAAAAAGTTCAAGCTCCCTTGTAAAACGTACTCTTTTTTATCACTTAAATGCACATTCCCTTACAATTTACACATATATAATGAAATGAGGACCTAGATACTGGCATGGAAATACCTTGGAGAGTTTTCTTAAAGTGTAAGTTATGCATTACTATTCCAGAACTAATCCATCAGGTTTTCAGAGGGTAGAATGTGAAGAACTAGCATGTTAACAGATTCCCTTTGTGGTATATAGGCACACTAAATTTGAAAACCTCTCCCCAAAGCTCTTCATATCTGCCACTGTATTTGCTGCCTCCAGTGAATAGTGAATTTAGGTAATAATATATATGTTCATTCAGTGCCTGTTTCTGCTAGCATGGTTAACTAAAAGTACAATCTACATCATATTTCCTAATTTTGATAAGACCTTATTTTTCATTTCAATTTAAATTTTCCTTAGAATAATGTAAATAATGGTGAATTTGTAAAAATATAAAGACTTAAAACTGGAATGATATGTGAATAGGTAGCATCTAATCACTATCAGGATTAGGAAGTCTCCTTTCCCTTTGCACACTGAGAATAAAAAATTACTCTGTATACCAACTCACCATTCCCTACATCTCATAGTAGGAAGAAAGAGAAAAAATGTCCCAAACAGGATATGGGGACAAATTAGGTTTCTGGTTCTCCTGAGAATTCTGCAACTATATGTAATAAATTTAGACCAGTGCTACTCAAAATGTGGTTCATATACAGGTGCTAGTCTGTGAAATTTGTAACTGGCCCACCAGGAGATAAGAAAATTGTGCCAGAAATATAAATAAATCAATGCTTTCTTTATCAAGCAAACCATGTTACCACCACCCCCACCCACCACAAACATTTGAGCAAAGCTCTCCAGCATGGTTTGTTTACAGCCAGACTTGATTTAGAATCTGGTACAAGCTCCCAGTCTCCTCAGAGAGCAATTACAGACAGTTGTA
Organism: Marmota flaviventris; assembly: GCF_047511675.1. Classification (NCBI taxonomy): domain Eukaryota; kingdom Metazoa; phylum Chordata; class Mammalia; order Rodentia; family Sciuridae; genus Marmota; species Marmota flaviventris. The sequence continues at coordinate 26,469,974 of NC_092504.1, forward strand.
GACCAATTGCTTTGAGCAGCACTAATTAGGACACTCATGTGGGCCGTATTCAGAGCACTCTCTTGGCTTTGACACATTTATGTTCATGTACTTGAAATTGAGATGTTTATTTCTGGTAAATTTTTAACCTTTCTTTCACTATGGAAAATGTATGGAAGTTTCTAAATGTTTTCTATATGTATAGTAAGTATGGTAAGTTAAAAATAATCACAATTATTTTTCTGCTTGTAGGTAATTTAAGTCCATAATTCTTATTACTAAATAATCTGTGTAAATGAAAAAAGTAGAATTTAAATAAACTAGTGACTTTGCATTAAATATAAGATCATTTAATTGTTGTTTTATAACTGATAAAGCAAAAAGTTTTGCTTTTTTCACTAGTGATGCTTGTTACTTTCTGATAATACATTAATAAGTTTTGTGTTCATTTTAATAATAGAATATAAGGAATGGTATTTACATGAATGATAAGGCAGAGGAAAAAAGCAACATCATCTATCTAAAGAGACAATAAATGCCATTGATAAATAAATACATTCAATGACATCTTCAAGCAAGTATAGAAGTTTTGATATTTATTAATTAACAAAGAGTACACTATTTTGCAATTTGTTAAACAGAAGAAAATGGGAACTTAAATCTTCCTTCTGACACCTTTTGTTATTTAATCAAGAGCAAGTAATGCCTCAGAATGAAAGTCTCAATTTGGGGGGAGGAAGGGTACCAGGACACTCAGCCACTGAGCTACATCCCCAGTCCTATTTTATATTTTATTTAGAGACAGGGTCTCACTGAGTTGCTTAGTGCTTCATCTTGCTAAGACAGGCTTTGAACTCACAATCCTCCTGACTCAGCCTCCCGAGCCCATAAAATCTCAATTCTTTAGGAGTAAAATGCCTTTGAGTGGACAAAGACATAATAAATGCAAATTACCAGCATAGGTTCTGGCACATAGTATGCGCTACAAAGTATCAGCATATATGAAGTCACTTATATTTAAAGCAATTTGTATACATACAACCAGACTGTGATTCCTTCAACCAATCCTTCAATAAATGCAAATTTTATTGAATATTAAAGGAACCATTTGAGGCACTGAAGATACTGTGACAGAGATGGAATGCTTGTCCATGAGAAGTCTGAGAAAAGTACAGTTTATAATTAAAGTAATATGAAGAAATATAATTCTAATAGCCATAAAAGAAGAAGATGAATTTGATTCCTATAGTAAAGATAGTTGGGTAATTATAATATTGTCCTTGAAACATGACAATGTTATCTAGAAAGGTTACCTCTAAGGCTAACAAAAGCATTGCTATCAAGAGATCTATGCTTCATTCATTTATTGATGTCCATGTTTGTAGAACCAACTAGAAAATCTGCCTTAAGGCAATCACTGCAGAATTTTATTCCCCTGTGACATAAACACGTGGCCTGGTTCCATGGAATTTGACCATTTTAGGTTTCAAAAAGTTTTATGTCAAGAATTCTGAATGTCTTTGCAAACTACTTAAATGATTTAAATTATTACTGTGCTATCTCAAATGTTCCCTCTTCTGATAGCAAAAGGTAGCCCTGGTTGTGTGGGGTGCAGAGAGAAAAAGAGAGAGAGAGGGAGGGAAATTACAAGGATTATCTTTCCACTCCTTAGAGGTTCCCTCCATTCCTACCTCCTGTTTAATATAATATAATATGTTTCTTGTTGATATTGGTGATTAGTAATTAAAGAAATCCTAACTAACACTCAGAAACTCAAAGGGAAGTAAATGAATGACTGCATATTAGTTTAGGCAGAAATTTGAGGATGTAATTTATTTATGAACTAATGAATTAATTCATGAGAATCTGGATGTGGTTAGGGGATTAAGGTCCTTTACTCTGTAATCTTTGCTTGGAAAACATATAGTTTAGAGGTTTTAGCCAGCTGGTGATTAAGACCATTAGAAGAAAGCCAAGCTGGTTTCTTTTTTTATGCTCACAATTACCTCGAAGCCAAATGTGAGGTCTACATTCTACCTGTCAAAATTGATATGCTTTTGAGAACAAATATATTTTGTAGAAAATATTTTGTACCTTATTCCAAACAACCTTCCTGGTGTTTTTTTCCAATCAAATATTTTTCTTCACTACTTAAGCAGTAATATGAATATGGACATATGACAAAATAATAATCTTAGAAATAATAGTCTTATCATTTCATAAAAAAGTACAAAATATCAATTTTTGAAAACTAATAACCATACACACATGCACATACACACCTATGCATGTAAAACTACTGTTGTAAAACCCAATTTTCAAGGATATTACACAGATTAAATTGTTTTATTAAAATACCTATTAGGATCAGAGGCCATCAAAATCTCAGATGTGAAAACTTGAAGAGTTATTCTTAATGTCTTCTATATTTACAAAAGAGAGAACAAGCCGTAAAGTAGAGGTTGATATCTCACAATGACATGAAATCTATTGTTTCACAAGCAGTCTATGCTGTAGTTTTATCTTAAATGTCAGCTTGATCTCGAGGAAGATGCTATTGATAGGTGGTAAAATATTTTCAAGATCTGACCTAGTGGGAGGTTTTGGGTGATTGGAGGCATGCCTTTTAAAAAGATACCAAGAAGAATCTGGACACTTATCTTTTATCTTCTCTCCTTATGTTTCCTGGCAGAAAGGTGAGCAATTTTATAATCACAAAACACACCATGCTATTGCTGTTGAGAACTCCCAGAAGAGGCCTAAAAAAAATTGAACCATTTGATCATGGACTAGAACATTAAAAACATGAGTCAAAATGAATCTTTTCTCTTTATAAGTTGATTATCTCAGGTATTTTGTTATAGCTAACAAAAACTAACTATTTATATTAGTAGATGGTTTGAGTGTTGGCTTCCATACTCAAGACAGATCTATAACCATCTTTGCTTGAAATGCTTCATTGACAAGTGACTCTCAGAAACAGTGCTTCTCATGATCATATTGTGCCTTATCTGAGTTCCCTCATCCTGACGTCTAACATGAAGATAGCCCTATAACTGACATTATTAAAGACAAATACATAAATAAATCCAAATAATCAGTCATGGAAGTTAAAATTCAAAGTTCTGGCCTTAAAGATCACTATTAGTATGCCTATTATGAATAATAATATTCTTAAATTCTACAGAACTTTATACTTTTTTAAATTATATTATTATTTTTTTATTTATATATAACAGCAGAATGCATTACAAAACTTATCACAAAATATATACCACAATTTTTCATATCTATGGTTGTATACAAAGTATATTCACACCAATTCATTTCTTCATACATGTACTTTGTTTTTTTTTTCACTTATACATTTTTTATTATTTTTTTATTTATTTTTATTGTTGGTTGTTCAAAACATTACATAGTTCTTGACATATCATATTTCACATTTTGATTCAAGTGGGTTATGAACTCCCATTTTTACCCCGTATACAGATTGCAGAATCACATTGGTTACACATCCACTGTTTTACATATTGCCATACTAGTGTCTGCTGTATTCTGCTGCCTTTCCTATCCTCTACTATCCCCCCTCCCCTCCCATCTTCTCGCTCTCTACACCATCTACTGTAATTCATTTCTCCCCCCCTTTTTTCCCTTTCCCCTCACTTCCTCTTGTATGTACTTTTGTATAACCATGAGGGTCTCCTTCCATTTCCATGCAATTTCCCTTCTCTCTCCGTTTCCCTCCCACCTCTCGTCCCTGTTTAATGTTAATCTTCTTCTCATGCTCTTTCTCCCTATTCTGTTCTTAGTTGCTCTCCTTATATTAAAGAAGACATTTGGCATTTGTTTTTTAGGGATTGGCTAGTTTCACTTAGCATAATCTGCTCTAATGCCATCCATTTCCCTGCAAATTCCATGATTTTATCATTTTTTAATGCAGAGTAATACTCCATTGTGTATAAATGCCACATTTTTTAATCCATTCATCTATTGAAGGACATCTAGGTTGGTTCCACAGTCTAGCTATTGTGAATTGTGCTGCTATGAACATCGATGTAGCAGTGTCCCTGTAGTATGCTCTCTTTAGGTGTTTAGGGAATAGACCAAGAAGGGGAATAGCTGGGTCAAATGGTGGTTCCATTCCCAGCTTTCCAAGAAATCTCCATACTGCTTTCCAAATTGGCCACACCAATTTGCAGTCCCACCAGCAATGTACAAGTGTAACCTTTTCCCCACATCCTCGCCAGCACTTGTTCTTGTTTGACTTCAGAATAGCTGCCAATCTTACTGGAGTGAGATGGAATCTTAGGGTGGTTTTGATTTGCATTTCTCTGACTGTTAGAGAAGGTGAGCATTTTTTCATGTACTTGTTGATTGATTGCATGTCCTCCTCTGAGAAGTGTCTGTTCAGGTCCTTGGCCCATTTGTTGATTGGGTTATTTGTTTTCTTATTGTTTAACTTTTTTGAGTTCTTTGTATACTCTGGATATTAGGGCTCTATCTGAAGTGTGAGGCATAAAGATTTGTTCCCAGGATGCAGGTTCCCTATTTACCTCTCTTATTGTTTCTCTTGCTGAGAAAAAAAAACTTTTTAGTTTGAGTAAGTCCCATTTGTTGATTCTAGTTATTAACTCTTGTGCTATGGGTGTCCTATTGAGGAATTTGGAGCCCGACCCCACAGTATGTAGATTGGAGCCAACTTTTTCTTCTATCAGATGCAGTGTCTCTGATTTGATATCAAGCTCCTTGATCCATTTTGAGTTATCTTTTCTGCATGGTGAGAGAAAGGGATTCAGTTTCATTTTGTTGCATATGGATTTCCAGTTTTCCTAGCACCATTTGTTGAAGATGCTATCCTTCCTCCATTGCATGCTTTTAGCCCCTTTATCAAATATAAGATAGTTGTAATTTTGTGGATTGGTCTCTGTGTCCTCTATTCTGTACCATTGGTCCACCCGCCTGTTTTGGTACCAGTACCATGCTGTTTTTGTTACTATTGCTCTGTAGTATAGTTTGAAGTCTGGTATCGCTATACCGCCTGATTCACACTTCCTGCTTAGAGTTGTTTTTGCTATTCTGGGTCTTTTATTTTTACATATGAATTTCATGATTGCTTTATCTATTTCTACAAGAAATGCCATTGGAATTTTGATTGGCATTGCATTAAACCTATAGAGAACATTTGGTAATATCACCATTTTGATGATGTTAATTCTGCCTATCCATGAACAGGGTATATTTTTCCATCTTCTAAGATCTTCTTCTATTTCTCTCTTTAGGGTTCTGTAGTTTTCACTGTATTAGTCTTTCACCTCTTTTGTTAAGTTGATTCCCAAGTATTTTATTTTTTTTGAGTATATTGTGAATGGAGTGGTTGTCCTCATTTCCATTTCAGAGGATTTGTCGCTGATATACAGAAATGCCTTTGATTTATGCATGTTGATTTTATATCCTGACACTTTGCTGAATTCATTTATTAGCTCTAATATTTTCTTTGTAGACCCTTTGGGTCTGCTAGGTATAGAATCATGTCATATGCAAATAGTGATAATTTAAGTTCTTCTTTTCCTATTTTTATGCCTTTAATTTCTTTCATCTGCCTAATTGCTCTGGCCAGTGTTTTGAGAACTATGTTGAACAGAAGTGGTGAGAGAGGGCATCCTTGTCTTGTTCCAGATTTTAGAGGGAATGCCTTCAATTTTTCTCCATTCAGAATGATGCTAGCCTGAGGCTTAGCATAGATAGCTTTTACAATATTGAGGTATTTTGCTGTTATCCCTAGTTTTTCTAGGGTTTTGAACATAAAGGGATGCTGTACTTTGTCGAATGCTTTTTCTGCATCTATGGAGATGATCATATGGTTCTTATCTTTAAGTCTATTGATGTGGTGAATAACATTTATTGATTTCCGTATATTGAACCAGCCTTGCATCCCAGGGATGAATCCTACTTGATCATGGTGCACATTTTTTTTGATATGTTTTTGTATCCAATTCGCCAGAATTATATTGAGGATTTTTGCATCTAGGTTCATTAGAGATATTGGTCTGTAGTTTTCTTTTTTTGAAGTGTCCTTGTCTGGTTTAGGAATCAGGGTGATGTTGGCCTCGTAGAATGAATTTGGAAGTTCTCCCTCTTTTTCTATTTCCTGAAGGAGCTTGAAAAGTATTGGTATTAGTTCTTCTTTAAAGATTTTGTAAAACTCTGCTGTATTACCATCCGGTCCTGGGCTTTTCTTAGCTGGTAGTCTTTTGATGGCTTCTTCTATTTCCTCAATTGACATTGGTCTGTTTAGGTTGTCTATATCCTCCTGACTCAATCTGGGAAGATCATATGACTTAAGAAATTTATCGATGCCTTCACTATCTTCTATTTTATTGGAGTATAAGGATTCAAAATAATTTCTAATTATCTTCTGTATTTCTGAAGTGTCTGTTGTGATATTGCCTTTTTCATCCCGTATGCTAGTAATTTGAGTTCTCTCTCTTCTTCTCTTTGTTAGCATGGCTAAGAGTCTGTCGATCTTATTTATTTTTTCAAAGAACCAACTTTTAGTTTTGTCAATTTTTTCAATTGTTTCTTTTGTTTCGATTTCATTGATTTCAGCTCTGATTTTAATTATTTCTTGCCTTCTACTTCTTTGCTGTTGTTTTGCTCTTCTTTTTCTAGGATTTTCAGATGAAGTGTGAGATCATTTATTTGTTGTTTTTTTCTTTTTTTAAGGAATGAACTCCAAGCAATGAATTTTCCTCTTAGAACTGCTTTCATTGTGTCCCATAGATTCCAATAGGTTGTGTCTGTGTTTTCATTTATCTCTAAGAATTTTTTAAATTCCTCCTTGATGTCTTCTATAACCCATTGATCATTCAGTAACCTATTGTTCATTCTCCAAGTGAAGCATGATTTTTCCTTCCTTCTTTTATCATTGATTTCCAGTTTCATTCCATTATGATCAGATAAGATGCATGGTATTATCTCTACTCCTTTATAATGTCTAAGATTTGCCCTGTGACATAATATATGATCTATTTTTGAGAAGGATCCATGTCCTGCTAAGAAAAAAATTGTAACTGCTTGATGTTGTGTGTTATATTCTATATATGTCAATTTAGTCCAGGTTATTAATTGTATTATTGAGTTCTATAGTTTCTTTATTCAACTTTTGTTTGCAAGATCTGTCCAGTGGTGAGAGAGGTGTGTGGAAGTCTCCCATAATTATTGTATGGTGGTCTATTAGACTCTTGAACTTGAGAAGAGTTTGTTTGATGAACATAGCTGCACCATTGTTTGGGGCATATATATTTATGATTGTTATGTCTTGTTGGTGTATGGTTACCTTGAGCAGTATGTAGTGTCCGTCTTTATCCCTTTTGATTAACTTTGGCTGAAATCTATTTTATTTGATACGAGTATGGACACTCCTGCTTGTTTCTGAAGTCCATATGAGTGATATGATTTTTCCCAACCTTTCACCTTCAGTCTATGTATGTCTTTTCCTATCAAATGCATCTCCTGTAGGCAGCATATTGTTGGATCTTTTTTTTTTTTTTTTTGATCCATTCTACTAGCCTGTGTCTCTTAATTGGTGAGTTTAAGCCATTAACATTTAGGGTTATTATTGAGATATGGATTGTTCTTCCAGCCATATTTGTTTATTTATGTTACTTAACATGGTTTGTTTTTCCTCTTTGATTATTTTCCCCCCTTTACTGTCCTACCTCCCACTGTTGGTTTTCATTGTTATTTTCCATTTCCTCTTCTTGTAATGTTTTTCAAGGATGTTTTGAAGAGATGGTTTTCTAGCTGCAAATTCTTTTAACTTTTGTTTATCGTGGAAGGTTTTAATTTCATCTTCCATCCTGAAGATTAATTTCGCTGGATACACAATTCTTGGTTGGAACCCATTTTCTTTCAGCGTTTGAAATATGTTGTTCCAGGATCTTCTAGCTTTCAGAGTCTGTGTTGATAGATCAGCTGTTATCCTGATTGGTTTACCCCTAAATTAAATCTGCTTCCTTTCTCTTGTAGCTTTTAAAATTCTCTCCTTATTCTGTATGTTGGGCATCTTCATTATAATGTGTCTAGGTGTGGATCTCTTATGATTTTGCACATTTGGCGTCCTGTAGGCTTCTAGGATTTGGGATTCTGTCTCATTCTTCAAGTCTGGGAAGTTTTCTCACATTATTTCGTTGAACAGATTGCTCATTCCTTTGGTTTAGACCTCTATACCTTCCTGTATCCCAATGACTCTTAAGTTTGGTCTCTTTATGTTATCCCATATTTCTTGGATGTTCTGCTCATGATTTCTTAACAGTCTCGCTGAGCTGACTATGCTCTTTTCAAGTTGAAATACTTTGTCTTCATTGTCTGATGTTCTATCTTCTAAGTGTTCTACTCTGCTGGTAGTATTCTCATTTGAGTTTTTAATTTGGTTTATTGCTTCCTGCATTTCTAGGATTTCTGTTTGTTTTTTATAACCTCTATCTCCCTGTATAATTGATTTTTTGCTTCTTGGATTTGTTTGTGTAATTCATTGTTGAAGTGATCTTTCATTGCCTGATTTTGCTGTCTAATGTCTTCCTTGAGACTCCAGGTCATCTGAAGCATGTATATCCTGAATTCTTTATCTGACATTTCATCTGCTGCAGATATTACCTCTTCTAAAGTTGAGTTGACCTGCATTGCTTTTGGTCCTTTCTTTCCTTGTCTTTTCATACTGCTCGCGTTTCTTTCTGCTTGGTGAAACTGTTGTGTTATTGAATTTTCCCCCTATATATTTATATTGCTCTTGTATAGTTGCAAAGTCTCCCTTTTCTGGAGAAAGACAGTGTTAACAGTTCTCAATATCAATAGTACATCATCTAAGCACACATTTTCCTTATTACTACATTTATAGCTAGACTCTATGTCTACAAATGTTGGTTTTGATTATTGTTTACAAATATAGTCATTAGTTTCTTGAAAGGCATACCATTTCTGGTAGTTTGAAGAAAACTGGATTTCAGGTGTAGGATGTTATGTTTATGGGGAAAGGAGTGAGGGTACGGGGTTAATCTACCTTAGTAACTTTGGAGAGCTCTAACCAATAGATGGGTAATTTATGGAAGAATGTATAGTTTCAAATTCCTATCTGTATTTATAAGATTACCCTACTTATGAATAGTAAAATTTAGGGGGTTGCAAGTGGGATACAGGGAGTAAGATGGAGGAAAACAGATAACAAGAAAAGGGAGAGAAAAGAGAGAGTGGGAAAAAGAAAATAAGAGAAAAAAGAAAAGGAATAAAAAGGGGGAAGGGACGTGGGGCATATGCAATTCCTCTATAGTATATTATTGTGGTGATTCAGTTGTTAAAGACCTTTTTCATGTACAATTTTTGGTTTCACATATGTTGAGGTTGCGAAGACCTGAGGGGGAAGGGTAGAGGAGACTGGGTGAATGGCTGAAAGAGAGAGAGAAGAGAGAAAAAGAAAGAAAAAAAAAATGTCTCTCAGAACTCTGTTTTCATTTCTTCCAGTTGGTGGCATTGTCTATTCCTAGCTTGAGTCTCTGGGTTCAGGATGGTGGTGGTATTCAGTGTGAGAGGACTTGAGCTTCCACCTGTGGCCTCTCTACTCTTATTCTCTGAGATGTAAACTAGGTGCCTGATCTGCTGCAGAACCACACTGGTAGCCATGCCAGTCAACTGGTTGGTGGGTTTTAAGGGTTGGTGGGATTTTCCAAGATGAGTTCCATCAGTTTTTCTCATAAGGTGTTCGATTAGGTGGGGGTGTTGGGGAAACCTTATGTTTGTCAAGAGCTCAGTCAGGTGACCGCACGGGCGGGCAGCAGGGCCCCTCCTCCAGTTGGAGTGGTCTGTCTACCTCACCGGCCGGAGGCTGGGCTCCTCCAACTGGGGAGGTTGTCTACCGCTCAGGCGAGTCGCTGGGCCTGTTCTCCAGGTTGCAGGTCTGCCTACCATGCAGGCCCAGGTGGCGGCTGGGACCCTCCTCCAATTGGGGTGCTCTGTCTACCACGCTAGCGGGCCGCTGGGCCTGTTCTCCAGGTTGCAGGTCTGCCTACAGTGCAGGCTCGGCAGGCTTGGGCGGCAGCTGGGCCCTTCCTCCAACTGGGGTGATCTGTCTACCATGCCTGCGGGCCGCTGGGCCCCTTCTCAGGGACACGCGGTCTGCCTACCTTGCAGGCAGCAGCTGGGCCCCTTGTCCAATAAGGGTGATCTGTCTACCGTGCGGGGGGTGGGTGGGGGAGAACACTGAGCCTGTTCTCCAGGTCGCAGGTCTGCCTACCTTGCAGGCGTGGGCGGTGGCTCTGCCCCTCCTCCAATTAGGGTGATCTTTCAACTAGGCCGCCAGGCCGCTGGGCCTGTTCTCCTGGTCGGTTGCAGGTCTGCTGAACTTTATACTTTTTAAATGACACTTTTCCCACTGAATTGTGTGAAATACTCTTTGGTGTATATTTATGTACTCAACAAATCAGATAGTTCCTTGAGGAATGTCCCCAGCTCTTTTTGTCTCTCCCATGGAAATTATTTCATATTTTTGATTAAACGAATAAATAAAGGGATAGCACATTAACTAACCACTGCAGCTGAGCTACAAGTCTACAATTATTTGGCTGGTAGTAGGCTTTTGGTATAAGGAACACAGAACACAGTTGTTGTAGTAGAGAGAAGGTTTGGCAACATCCTGAGGGCACTTCAGCTTTAGAGGTTTGAGCCTGTGAAAGCCAGAACTGGCTCCTGTTTCCTGGGTGGCTACTGAGGACCTGAACAATGAAAACAGGAGTACAGGAATAGGAGAAAGGCAGAGCAGTGAACCTACTTCACCTATATTAGAAGTTATTTAAAAAGTTGTCTATGAACATGGATGTTAAAGTTTAAATATGAGGAGTCCCCCAACAGTTCCTGTGTATAGAAAACACAGAAACTTTAGAGGTGAAATAATTGGTTTAAAAGAGCTTTAACCACCAAATAGGTGCATTAATCTAGTGAGATGGATTAACTAGGCAGTAACTATTAGCAGGTAGAAAGTGACTGAAGGAGGTGAGTCACTGGTAGTGTGCCTTTAGGGTTTATATTTTGTTATTCCAAACTGGAGTTGTCTCTTCTTTGTGAGGACCATGATGTCCTGAGCTGTTTTCCTCCTCCACATTTTTCTGCCCTGATATTCTGCCTCACCTCACGCCCATTACAAAGGAGTTGGCCATCCATGGATGGAGACCTCTGAAACCATGAGCCAAATAAACTTTTTCTCCTCTGCATTGTTATTGTCAGGTCATGTGGTCACTATGACAAAAAAGCTGACTAAAATAATGGATTTCAGAAGTAACAAAAATTATTTGAAAATATATGTATAATTATACTAATAACAAAAGTTATATATCATATTTATTATCTATTAAGCCAGGAGTTCTCTTGCCTAGAAAAATACACTGCAGGTAAGTTTTATTTTTGTTTATGTTAGGACGAGTAGAATTATGTGATCATTTCCAAGACCTCATGAGTTTTGCCTGCAACATGCAATCTCTTATGACAGTAGCAATACAACATATTGATAAAGAGCATAGTCTGTACATTCGGCGCTTCTAGAGTCCATCATTAGAAGATGAACAACAGGGCCAGCACACATCTTAGGGCTTAATAGTAAGTAAAGAATATTAGGGTTAGATTTGTGGTTGGGGAGTTATAGTCCACTTCCCTGTAGGTACCAACACAGTAGAAGGAAGGTGGATATTGTTCCAACTGCTACAAAGCACTAAGGGAAAAATGAATGTGGGGAAGCAACCATGAGTGTGCTCTGTATACTGCCTCTGATTTCTCAGCAGGGAAAAACTCTGCTCATAACAAGTATTAATCATTCAATGAAAGTTTCCAACCTATTATCTCTGCACCCTCCAATTTCATGATTTCCCATGAAGAACATTTTCTTTTCTGTTTTCTTTTCTTAAACTGTAATATTCTATGTACACTTGTAGGTAACTTGGTAAAAAGATGAATATTTGCTTTGTTTCTCTTAGTTTGCTTAACCTGTCTGACTGATTCACTGTTATAGTTGGCAAAATAGGCCAGATGGTTGTTTCACAGGTATTCTCTCCTTCCCCCTAAAGGATTTACAATGTTTGATAATACAAGGCATGAAATATTCTCATCTTGTACAACATCAACACTTTAATCTTAATTATACTTTCCATCATACCACAGTTTTGGAAATATATTTATCAAATCTTTCTCTTTTGTCATTAAAACACAAATACACAACACACACATTTGGTTCAATATACCTTTGCAGAAAAGCATTTGGTATTTCTATAAGTGTGTCTTGCATCTCCAATATATCACTAATATTTTTGCTGATATTTTAACATAAATTAAAATATCATGCAACTATCTTTTAAAAATTATTCTAAAATACAATTTTACTTTTATATATAAATGAAAGACTAACAATAAATACTAAACTCCTTATATTTTGTTTGGTGCTTACTAAGTTATTGAAAGGCAATATTTAAAGCTCACAATCTATGAGCACATTAAATTCAAACATTTTACCAATTAAATTTTAATGCAGATTTGCTATATGTTAAAATTCTTGCTGACAGAAAGAAAAATATTATTAACAAAAGGTTTGAAAGTGAGAAATTTAGTGATCATTTATTCTAAATGCAGAAATTTTATGCTTAAGTACCAAGTAAAATATTGTGTCTTTCAATCAAGAATTAACTATTAAGTATAGCAACAGTACTTTTGTATTAAAAGCACTTGCATTCAAGGTTTCAGTACACAGCATTTCATTATTTCTCCCAATAGTCTTGTGTAGTAGGTGACATTATTATCCTTATTTTATATTTTTTAAATAATAATGTATAGTGTAGTTTGAGAGGTTCTGCTTAATCACATTCAACACACATTACTATTAAATACAATAATGTAATTATTATATTTTATTTATATATATAAATATATATATATATATATATATATATATATATATATATATATACACACATGTGACCTTGCATTCTTTTCCTTAATACTATATTAACCATTGATGACATGCTTTTCTGTTACAATAAAACAAACAAAAAATGGATTGCAGCCACTCTGTTTTTGCTCAATAAAAATTCTTACATGATCTGCCTAATTAATGCAAACCATATATTTCAATTCAAAATACATGCAGTAGAAAATTTAATGATATGTCCCAAAAAATAAATAAGTATATAGTTCTTCATTTTACTGTGCTATAAAAATTGATTTTATTTCTCTATTGTTTAAATCAATTCTGGCACTCCTCTTCCCTATTGTTTACATTTAATCATATGAAACATTACAGTAAAATTTACTATACCAGTGCATATATATATATATATATATATATATATATATATATATATATATATATCAATAGGATGCAACAGAAAGTAGTATCCCTCTCGGCCCCTCTCTTGCCTTTAAGCCTGGTTTGGGGCAGGGAGAGAGTGCAATATTTCCACTACTTTTTTACTTACTAATCACTCTGAGACTCTCTGATCACTTTAAGTTCCAAAAGCAGACTCTTTACAGTGATGTAAAGACATTCACAAGTAAAACAAAACTAAATACTATTACTATATTAAATATTATTATTATATTTTTATCTTAATCATAGCCTCCTAAGGGCAAGTATATCTCTTGTGAAATATAGAGCACAGAAGAGAAAGAATCTGTGCTTCCTGCAGGCAGCTTACTTCCAAGAAGATAGTTGATATTTTTATGTGGTCTTTGCCATTTGTTTGTGTAGTTCTTAACCCAAGATCATATTCATATTAATTCAAAATTATTTCTCAAATTTGGAATGATGAATGGGTAAAAAGAGACAAAAAGTATTGTGGTAATAGTGGTACTTTCAAGTGATGAGCAGCACTATTAATAATTACTCTGAGACAGATTGTCTGTAAATGCAAATGTATATTCGATCACACCAATCACACCAAATATAAAAATGTTGGGTGTGCAGGAGCACCCCAATTAGCATTCAATGTACACTAACTAAACACTACAATTGCAACTGGGTATATTGTTTGCTCATATCTGTGGAGCTGTGCTCCCTATCAATTGTAACCAGTCATTGCTAAGAATGTCTGTGGCTAGTGCCCTTACAGCTCTTTTTCAATTGCAAGCATACATAACTAAGCAGTTCAATGGGTGCTGTTCCTTATGGCCACCATTTTAGTGAGTCCTAGCGTGTCCCAGCATATCTATGGAAGATGCTCCTTACACTTTACAAAGAAAAGAACCTAGGAAGCAAGAAAGATTGTTCCAATTTTGTATTATTCAGAATGCAAAACACCCCAAGACAACTGTCTTCTGCAGAGTTCACCCTTGCTTGTGGGAAACACACCCATTTGACCAATCATGGCTGTGATCCCAGTTACTTCCCCAGCCATAGCTCTACTTTGTTGTGCCCCAGACCACCCTCTTCTCTATCTGAGGCAGAAGGCATTGGTCAGCTTGCAGTCCAGTCATGCAAAATATTTCCAGCTTCCTAATGAAGCTTCCAATTGAAACCTTTCTCAACCTTTTGGTATAACTCAGAAGTAGTTACCTGTTGACCACAAAAACATGCTCATTCTCAACTTTGTGATAAGGCTCAGGTGTCTTAATTTCCATTTCAGACAGTGAGAATAATCAGGACACACACACACAAATCACTCCCCAAATTACTCAAATGAGCACTAAAATTTGAAAGCAATCTCTGGAGTCATCTACATAAAAGTCAGAGGGCAAGTGTAAATGTTGACACCTTCTTTCCTTAGAGGAAAACTCCAAAATTTTAAGTTGACTTTCCCAAGGCCACATAACTAGTGCAACAGGAAGCCTGAAGGAAAAACTAAATTTTATCCCTAAGATTGAGGAATTTTCTATTTTATCACAATGACTTCATATTACAGAAACCTATAAGATAAAAGCTGGAAGAGATTTGCTGGAAGCAGCTAAAGAACATTTATTTCATGTCTTCCTTTTCATTTATAGTTTTAACAACTATGTGAAATACAAAATTAGGTATTATAAGGAATGCAAAGCTGTATTTACTCTTGATGTCTTTTTGCTTGCTGTTCCCTCTGGCTGGTACTCTGTCTGCATGAGCCTATTCCTAACTTTTAATTTAAATCTCTGCTGAAATATTACTTATCAGCAAGATTCCATGTCTGGACAAGCCTAAATAAAACAACTCTCTCAAAAATGGACTAACTAATTCCCCTTGTACAGCTTCATTTTTTCTCTCTTCTCTTTATCATTGTATACATTCTTTCTTAATTTTTTATTGTCTTTCTATCCTGACTAGAATATCAGTTCCATCAGGGAAGACTGAGTGTTTCCTTACTGTATTCTGCAGCAGCAAAAACATTGGAGGCACAGGATGGAAGCTCAGTTAGCTTTATTGAATAAATGAAGGGATGAGTGAATAAATAAATGAATGGACTTTTCTATCTAGTATAAGTAAATAAATTATATATATGTATGTATGTATGTATATATATATATATATATATATATATATATATATATATATATATATATGTATGTTATAAATGTTATCACAATAGAAAGTGAAATGGCAAAAATGGAAAAAGAAAAATATATGGAATGATTATCAAGTAGTAAGTCTAGTATGTCAATGCAATTATTGTAGATTTATTAAGCACTGATAATAGCACAATATGGGAAGTCAGATGGAAATTAATGAAATAACACTCATGTTTAGATTTATAACTAAAAAATGACACATATTTGCAAAACAGCAAAACATAGATTTTGAAAGCTTAGGCTTCAGGAAAAGTCAACCTGGGATTCAGATAGTGCATCTTTCTTTAATTAATAATGTTACTTTCTTGTATGTATATTGCCTTTATAAAATATGGACAATATTTATATGTACTGTGTGTCATTGTTGTAGATGTGAAATCTGAATAATACAGGTGATGTGTCTGACCTATAATACATCATAAATAAATTGTTTTGTTTTGCAATTTCACATAAAATAATTTGTCTTGACCTGGACCTGAAAATGCACTTATTTTAAAAAAAAGCATATTTGTATATATTTCTCCATAAATTCAGAAGTTTCAAATGATAGATCCAATTATACAACCAAGAAATTTTGTGTTATAATGAACAAAATGTTATATAAACATTTAACTGTGAAACTTCATGAGTGCTAATGAAGTTAATGTGACACTACCATCCTGGAAAAGATATTTAATTTTTATATAAGTATGTAGCTCCCAGATAATATTTGGGTATTAAAACTTATGCATAAAATCATGTTCTTCTACATTACAGCATTAAGTAAACCCTGTTGTACTTGTTAATTAAAGCCTTGAAAATGTTAACACCAGACAGTTTAAGTGTCAGCAAACTATGAACATGGATAATTAAAATTTAAGAGGAGTATTTGCATGATGATTTTCACAAGAAACATGTATATATTTAGCACATAAGCAAAACTGATATTCAGCTATAATGTACCATTATGGTATTAACAATTATTTACAGTTGTATTTTATCCTAAATGATTGATGTTATGTTCTTTGTTTATATGTATTTATCCTGAATTCAAATAAGACATCCAAAATCTCAGCTCAATTTTATAAGAGAAGCAAAATATATGTGTTAATATAAAATCAATTTCTAATAGTCAGTACTTCCCCAAGACATGCAATTATTGAGCACATTTAGATGTTGCTATTTCTTCCCATAGGATATGCTGAACTATAATATAATTTTAAATGGTAAGACCAAATAAGACCATTTGGTTTATATTTAAATTTTATTTGAAAGTGTTTTAAAAATTTAACTTTTGGATTTATGTGAAAAGTTAAAAAAATTATTTTATATCAGATCTAATTAGTATAAATCTAATCTTGCAATATGATAATAGCCATAAAAATATTTTGGAAAATAGAAATGGTTAAAACCATTGTAGAAGCTGAGTGCTGAGGTATAGTCTTGTAATCCCAGCAGTTTGGGAGGCTGAGGCAGGAGAATGGCGAATTCAAAGCCAGCCTCAGCAAGAGCGAGGTGCTAAGCAACTCAGTGAGACCCTGTATCTAAATAAAGTACAAAATAAGGCTGGGCTGGGGATGTGACTCAGTGGGCAAGTACTCCTGAGTTCAATCCCTGATATCACCCACTCCCCCCAAAAATAAAAAAAAGTATATATGGCAGAAATTTTATCACCTTAAGTGGAAGCAAATGATTTCTACCACCTATTTATTAGTTGTTGATGTGCAAAAAAATTGTATTATTTCATTTTTGCTTTATCTATAGGTTTGAATATCAATGTTTTATACAGTTGTCTTAACAGGATTTCTCATATTTTTTCTCATATATTTTTTGTTTTAAATTTATCAACAACATTTTTCCATATTGTGTCTGCCCTGAAATTTACATTTTAATATAGGAAACAAGAAAGAGTAATATAAGTAAAATACTGAATTAAAAAATAAGAAAAATTCTAATAATAAAATTGAAAATGATAATAGCTTTAAACAATGTGTCATACCTCATGCTAAGCATATAATAATTTATTCACATATAATTTTGTGTAAAAATAATCAATAATCTGTCTGCTTTCCATTGGCAATAAAGTAAGTACATACAGCTCAGAAAGTATTTATCACCTCTGACCACCCTGTTAATCATTTATGATTGTAGCAAGTAGACACTTTTTGTGATAAATTGAATCTGTAATCCTTCTCTTAAAATTGCAGTCTTTTTTTTCTTTTTTTTGCTTTTTAAATTTATTTATTTATTTATTTATTTTAATTTTTTATTGTTGGCTGTTCAAAACATTACATAGTTCTTGATATATCATATTTCACAATTTGATTCAAGTGGGTTATGAGCTCCCATTTTTACCCCATATACAGATTGCAGAATCACATCAGTTGCACATCCATTGATTTACATATTGCCATACTAGTGTCTGTTGTATTCTGCTGCCTTTCCTATCCTCTACTATCCCCCCTCCCCTCCCCTCCCCTCCCCTCTTCTCTCTCTGCCCCCTCTACTGACATTCGTTTGTCCCCCTTGTATTATTTTTCCCCTTCCCCTCACTTCCTCTTGTATGTACTTTTGTATAACTCTGAGGGTCTCCTTCCATTTCCATGCATTTTCCCTTCTCTCTCCCTTTCCCTCCCACCTCTCATCCCTGCTTAATGTTAATCTTCTTCTCATGCTCTTCGACCCTACTCTGTTCTTAGTTATTCTCCTTATATCAAAGAAGATATTTGGCATTTGTTTTTTAGGGATTGGCTAGCTTCACTTAGCATAATCTGCTCTAATGCCATCCATTTCCCTGTAAATTCTATGATTTTGTCATTTTTTAATGCAGAGTAATACTCCATTGTGTATAAATGCCACATTTTTTTTATCCATTCATCCATTGAAGGGCATCTAGGTTGGTTCCACAGTCTAGCTATTGTGAATTGTGCTGCTATGAACATCGATGTAGCAGTGTCCCTGTAGCATGCTCTTTTTAGGTCTTTAGGGAATAGACCGAGAAGGGGAATAGCTGGGTCAAATGGTGGCTCCATTCCCAGCTTTCCAAGAAATCTCCATACTGCTTTCCAAATTGGCTGCACCAATTTGCAGTCCCACCAGCAATGTACAAGTGTACCCTTTTCCCCACATCCTTGCCAGCACTTGTTGTTGTTTGACTTCATAATGGCTGCCAATCTAACTGGAGTGAGATGGTATCTTAGGGTGGTTTTGATTTGCATTTCTCTGACTGCTAGAGATGGTGAGCATTTTTTCATGTACTTGTTGATTGATTGAATGTCCTCCTCTGAGAAGTGTCTGTTCAGGTCCTTGGCCCATTTGTTGATTGGGTTGTTTGTTCTCTTATTGTCTAATTTTTTGAGTTCTTTGTATACTCTGGATATTAGGGCTCTATCTGAAGTGTGAGGAGTAAAGATTTGTTCCCAGGGTGTAGGCTCCCTATTTACCTCTCTTATTGTTTCTTTTGCTGAGAAAAAACTTTTTAGTTTGAGTAAGTCCCATTTGTTGATTCTAGTTATTAACTTTTGTGCTATGGGTGTCCTATTGAGGAATTTGGAGCCCGACCCCACCGACTGTAGATCGTAGCCAACTTTTTCTTCTATCAGACGCAGAGTCTCTGATTTGATATCAAGCTCCTTGATCCATTTTGAATTCACTTTTGTGCATGGCGAGAGAAAGGGATTCAGTTTCATTTTGTTGCATATGGATTTCCAGTTTTCCCAGCACCATTTGTTGAAGATGCTATCCTTCCTCCATTGCATGCTTTTAGCCCCTTTATCAAATATAAGATAGTTGTAGTTTTGTGGATTGGTTTCTGTGTCCTCTATTCTGTACCATTGGTCCACCCGCCTGTTTTGGTACCAGTACCATGCTGTTTTTGTTACTATTGCTCTGTAGTATAGTTTGAAGTCTGGTATCGCTATACCGCCTGATTCACACTTCCTGCTTAGCATTGTTTTTGCTATTCTGGGTCTTTTATTTTTCCATATGAATTTCATGATTGCTTTCTCTATTTCAACAAGAAATGCCGTTGGGATTTTGATTGGCATTGCATTAAACCTATAGAGAACTTTTGGTAATATCGCCATTTTGATAATGTTAGTTCTGCCTATCCATGAACAGGGTATATTTTTCCATCTTCTAAGATCTTCTTCTATTTCTCTCTTTAGGGTTCTATAGTTTTCATTGTATAAGTCTTTCACCTCTTTTGTTAGGTTGATTCCCAAGTATTTTATTTTTTTTTGAAGATATTGTGAATGGAGTGGTTGTCCTCATTTCCATTTCAGAGGATTTGTCGCTGATATACAGGAATGCCTTTGATTTATGCGTGTTGATTTTATAGCCTGCCACTTTGCTGAATTCATTTATTAGCTCTAATAGTTTCTTTGTAGAGCCTTTTGGGTCTGCTAGGTATAGAATCATGTCATCTGCAAATAGTGATAATTTAAGTTCTTCTTTTCCTATTTTGATGCCTTTAATTTCTTTCGTCTGTCTAATTGCTCTGGCCAGTGTTTCGAGAACTATGTTGAACAGAAGTGGTGAGAGAGGGCATCCCTGTCTTGTTCCAGATTTTAGAGGGAATGCCTTCAATTTTTCTCCATTCAGAATGATGCTAGCCTGAGGCTTAGCATAGATTGCTTTTACAATATTGAGGTATGTTCCTGTTATCCCTAGTTTTTCTAGAGTTTTGAACATAAAGGGATGCTGTACTTTGTCGAATGCTTTTTCCGCATCTATCGAGATGATCATATGGTTCTTATTTTTAAGTCTATTGATGTGGTGAATAACATTTATTGATTTCCTTATATTGAACCAGCCTTGCATCCCAGGGATGAATCCTACTTGATCATGGTACACAATTTTTTTGATATGTTTTTGTATCCGATTCGCCAGAATTTTATTGAGGATTTTTGCATCTAGGTTCATTAGAGATATTGGTCTATAGTTTTCTTTCTTTGAAGTGTCTTTGTCTGGTTTAGGTATCAGGGTGATGTTGGCCTCGTAGAATGAATTTGGAAGTTCTCCCTCTTTTTCTATTTCCCGAAGTAGCTTGAAAAGTATTGGTATTAGTTCCTCTTTAAAGGTTTTGTAAAACTCTGCTGTATACCCATCCGGTCCTGGGCTTTTCTTAGTTGGTAGTCTTTTGATGGTTTCTTCTATTTCCTCAATTGATATTGGTCTGTTTAGGTTGTCTATATCCTCCTGACTCAATCTGGGCAGATCATATGACTTAAGAAATTTATCTATGCCTTCACTATCTTCTAATTTATTGGAGTATAAGGATTCAAAATAATTTTTGATTATCTTCTGTATTTCTGAAGTGTCTGTTGTGATATTGCCTCTTTCATCCCGTATGTTAGTAATTTGAGTTCTCTCTCTTCTTCTCTTCGCTAGCATGGCTAAGGGTCTGTCGATTTTGTTTATTTTTTCAAAGAACCAACTTTTAGTTTTGTCAATTTTTTCAATTGTTTCTTTTGTTTCTATTTCATTAATTTCAGCTCTGATTTTAATTATTTCTTGCCTTCTACTTCTTTTGCTGTTGTTTTGCTCTTCTTTTTCTAGGATTTTGAGATGAAGTATGAGATCATTTATTTGTTGGTTTTTTCTTTTTTTAAGGAATGAACTCCAAGCAATGAATTTTCCTCTTAGAACTGCTTTCAATGTGTCCCATAGATTCCGATATGTTGTGTCTGTGTTTTCATTAATCTCTAAGAAATTTTTAATTTCCTCCTTGATGTCTTCTATAACCCATTGATCATTCAGTAACCTCCAAGTGATGTATTCTTTTTCCTTCCTTCTTTTATTGTTGATTTTCAGTTCCATTCCATTATGATCAGATAGGATGCATGGTATTATCTCTACTCCTTTATATTGTCTAAGAGTTTCCCTGTGACTTAATATATGATCTATTTTTGAGAAGGATCCATGTGCTGCTGAGAAAAAAGTGTAACTGCTTGATGTTGGGTGGTATATTCTATATATTTCAATTAAGTCTAGGTTATTACTTGTGTTATTGAGTTCTATAGATTCCTTATTCAACTTTTGTTTGGAAGATCTGTCCAGTGGTGATAGAGGTGTGTTGAAGTCTCCCATGATTATTGTATGGTGGTCTATTAGACTCTTGAACTTGAGAAGAGTTTGTTTGATGAACATAGCTGCACCATTGTTTGGGGCATATATATTTATGATTGTTATGTCTTGTTGGTGTATGGTTCCCTTGAGCAGTATGTAGTGTCCCTCTTTATCCCTTTTGATTAACTTTGGCTTGAAATCTATTTTATTTGATATGAGTATGGATACTCCTTCTTGTTTCTGAAGTCCATATGAGTGATATGATTTTTCCCAACCTTTCACCTTCAGCCTATGTATGTCTTTTCCTATCAAATGCGTCTCCTGTAGGCAGCATATTGTTGGGTCTTGTTTTGTGATGCATTCTACTAGCCTGTGTCTCTTGATTGGTGAGTTTAAGCCATTAACATTTAGGGTTATTATTGAGAAATGGGTTGTTGTTCCAGCCATATTTTTTTATTTATGTTACTAAACATGGTTTGTTTTCCTCTTTGATTATTTTCCCCCCTTTAGTGTCCTACCTCCCACTGTTGGTTTTCATTGTTATTTTCCATTTCCTCTTCCTGTAATATTTTGCCAAGGATGTTTTGAAGAGATGGTTTTCTAGCTGCAAATTCTTTTAACTTTTGTTTATCATGGAAGGTTTTAATTTCATCTTCCATCCTGAAGATTAATTTCGCTGGAAACACAATTCTTGGTTGGAACCCATTTTCTTTCAGTGTTTGAAATATGTTATTCCAGGATCTTCTAGCTTTCAGAGTCTGTGTTGAAAGATCAGCTGTTATCCTGATTGGCTTACCCCTAAATGTGATCTGCTTCCTTTCTCTTGTAGCTTTTAAAATTCTCTCCTTATTCTGTATGTTGGGCATCTTCATTATAATGTGTCTAGGTGTGGGTCTCTTATGATTTTGCACATTCGGCGTCCTGTAGGCTTCTAGGATTTGGGGTTCTGTCTCATTCTTCAAGTCTGGGAAGTTTTCTCGTATTATTTCATTGAATAGGTTGCTCATTCCTTTGGTTTGAAACTCTGTCCCCTCCTGTATCCCAATGACTCTTAAATTTGGTCTCTTGATGTTATCCCATATTTCTTGGATGTTCTGCTCATGGTTTCTTAACAGTCTTGCTGAGCTGTCTATGTTCTTTTCAAGTTGAAATACTTTATCTTCATTGTCTGATGTTCTGTCTTCTAAGTGTTCTACTCTGCTGGTAGTATTCTCAATTGAGTTTTTAAGTTGGCTTATTGCTTCCTGCATTTCTAGGATTTCTGTTTGTTTGTTTTTTATAACCTCTATTTCCCTGTATAGTTGATCTTTTGCTTCTTGGATTTGTTTATGTAATTCATTGTTGAAGTGATCTTTCATTGTCTGATGTCTTCCTTGAGACTCCAGATCATCTGAAGCATGTATATCCTGAATTCTTTATCTGACATTCCATCTGCTGCAGCTATTACCTCTTCTAACGTTGAGTTGACCTGCATTGCTTGTAGTCCTTTCTTTCCTTGTCTCTTCATACTGTTCGCGTTCCTTTCTATTTGGTGAAACTGTTGTGCTATTGAATTTTCCCCCTATATATTTATATTGGTCTTGTATAGTTGCAAAGTCTCCCTCGCAGGCGCGGGCGGCGGCTCTGCCCCTCCTCCAATTGGGGCAATGTGCCTACCACGCCGGGAGGCCGCTGGGCCTGCTCTGCCGGTCGGTAGCAGGTCCACCGACCTTGCAGGAGCAGGCGGCGGCTCTGTCCCTCTGCGGGCCGCTAGGCTTGTTCTATCGGTGGTCGCAGTTCTGCCTACCTTGCAGGCGCGGGGGCGGGGGCGGCTCTACCCTTCCTCAGGCCACTGGGCCTGTTCTGTCTCTCGGTTGCAGGTCTGGCCTGTTCTGATGGTGGTCACAGTTCCGACTACCTTGCAGGAGCGGGGGGGAGGGGGCGGCTCTGCCTCTCAGCAGGCCGCTGCTCCTCTTCTGCCAGTGGGTCGCAGGCCCGCCTACCTTGCAGGAGTGATTGGAAGCTCTGTCCCGCCTTGGGCCACTGGGCCTTTTCTGTTGGTGGTCACCGTTTCACCTACCTGGCAGGCGCGGGGGGTGGGGGGCGGCTCTGCCCCTCAGCAGGCCGCTGGGCCTTCTCTGTGCATGGTCACAGTTCCCTCTACCTTGCTGGTGCAGGGGGAGGGGGCGGCTCTGCCTCTCAGCAGGCCGCTGCTCCTCTTCTGCCGGTGGGTCGCAGGCCTGCCTACCTTGCAGGAGTGATTGGAAGCTCTGTCCCGCCCCGGGCCACTGGGCCTTTTCTGTAGGTGGTCACAGATCCCCTACCTGGCAGGCGCGGGGGGTGTGGGGCGGCTCTGCCCCCAAAATTGCAGTCTTGATTGTGTAATTTAAAACAAATATATATGTGTTTTCTTTTGTAAAACCTAGTGTAGAACTATATAAATCTTAATATACTTCAAATCCAAAAATGTTCAAGTATATTTGGAGACATGGCACCATCAATGTTATCATGAGGTATTTATGGAATTGAAATTGCCATGCAGAACAAGTTGAGGAGGTAATCTACCAAATTTTATATTAGCACATTGATTTCAATTTTTAAATTAATGTTCCCTACAGATCTTTTGGAATGCAAAAATAGGTTTAAGAAATAAAATTTTGATTCTACAAAGCAAGCAGATATCATGTAATTAATGTAATTCCTATGGACAAATGTTACTTACTTTTAAAATAACTTCATTAATCATTTATTTACTTTGCTGAGTATAAACAGTGGCAAGTTTTGAATTATCTATGTTAGGTTGCTGGGTAATTACATTGCTCATACAGAACATTGAGCCAACTTTGAATTTCTTTGGCGAATGGAATACCTTGGTCTTCTTTGAATCTCTCTTTTTTTTTAATTTTTTATTGTTGGTTGTTCAAAACATTACATAGTTCTTGATATATCATATTTCACATTTTGATTCAAGTGGGTTATGAACTCCCATTTTTACCCCGTATACAGATTGCAGAATCACATCAGTTACACATCCATTGATTTACATATTGCCATACTAGTGTCTGTTGTATTCTGCTGCCTTTCCTATCCTCTACTATCCCCCCTCCCCTCCCCTCCCCTCCCCTCTTCTCTCTGTACCCCCTCTACTGTCATTCATTTCTCCCCCTTGTATTATTTTCCCCTTTCCCCTCATTTCCTCTTGTATGTAATTTTGTATAACCATGAGGGTCTCCTTCCATTTCCATGCAATTTCCCTTCTCTTTCCCTTTCCCTCCCACCTCTCATCCCAGTTTAATGTTAATCTTCTTCTCATGCTCTTCGTCCCTACTCTGTTCTTAGTTATTCTCCTTATATCAAAGAAGACATTTGGCACTTGTTTTTTAGGGATTGGCTAGCTTCACTTAGCATAATCTGCTCTAATGCCATCCATTTCCCGGCAAATTCTATGATTTTTGTCATTTTTTAATGCAGAGTAATACTCCATTGTGTATAAATGCCACATTTTTTTATCCATTCCTCTATTGAAGGGCATCTAGGTTGGTTCCACAGTCTAGCTATTGTGAATTGTGCTGCTATGAACATCAATGTAGCAGTGTCCCTGTAGTATGCTCTCTTTAGGTCTTTAGGGAATTGACCAAGAAGGGGAACAGCTGGGTCAAATGGTGGGTCCATTCCCAGCTTTCCAAGAAATCTCCATACTGCTTTCCAAATTGGCCACACCAATTTGCAGTCCCACCAGCAATGTACAAGTGTACCCTTTTCCCCACATCCTCGCCAGCACTTGTTGTTGTTTGACTTCAGAATGGCTGCCAATCTTACTGGAGTGAGATGGTATCTTAGGGTGGTTTTGATTTGCATTTCTCTGACTGCTAGAGAAGGTGAGCATTTTTTCATGTACTTGTTTATTGATTGTATGTCCTCATCTGAGAAGTGTCTGTTCAGGTCCTTGGCCCATTTATTGATTGGGTTATTTGTTATCTTATTGTCTAATTTTTTGAGTTCTTTGTATACTCTGGATATTAGGGCTCTATCTGAAGTGTGAGGAGTAAAGATTTGTTCCCAGGATGTAGGCTCCCTATTTACCTCTCTTATTGTTTCTTTTGCTGAGAATCTCTTTTTAACTCCAAAACTTGCAGTTGACCCCAGAAGTCTCTGTCTTGTGGTCTTTTATAGTGGCCTGTGTTTCTTTATTGTACCACAAAAACCCTTCATATTATTCAGAGAAAATTGGAACTGTTCTCAACGTGCCTTCTCATGGAAAACTTGTGGAGATATAACTTTGGTATAGAAACATTCCTTCATAAATCTGTTTGAATTCATTCTAAATCTATTAGGAGTCCATACTAATGGACACATGCGTTTGACTAAACCAATTTCTATCACCTGATTTAACTCTCTGAAGTAAATATTTTATAAAGAACAGATATCCCCAAAGATATTGCTTCAAAAAAATATGACAACATTTTCTCACTGTTTATAATATCTGAGTTTTATTTTAAACAAATTAATGAATAAATGACTCATGTAACACCTTTAGAAAACCTCTTTTACTATGTATCATAGATGGATTCAAACATAAATAAAATATAAATGGCATAAATAAAATATAAATATAAAATATGAAAATATAAATAATAATTTTCTAGCAAATGTCAGAATTAGAAACTCGACTTGGCTTAAGGAAAAAAAAGAATTGTTTCAAGTTTTAAAACTGTTACAAAGGAAGGGCTAAAGTTATTCCTTAAGATACAATACTTTATAATAATATTTCCATTCTAGGTTTTTTGCAGCTAGGAACAGGAACACTTATAGTAACTAAGCATACATCTGCCACCAGACAGTGGAATTAAAGTGGAAGATAACCAGGTGCTATAGTACAGGTCACAGATCTACTCTCAATGAGGGTGAGCTCTCAGTGGGTGGAGGCTATATATTTCACCCATCTTCAACTACATCCTAGACAAATAATTGAATCCAGGGAGCCTAGTTGAGAAAGAAGTTGACAAAGCCCAGTTAGATCACTAAGTTGATACTAGCAAGGTCATTTTATACAAGAAATGGAATGTCATTGCCTTTTTAAATTTTTAAATTTTTTTTTAGTTGTAGTTGGACACAATACTTTATTTATTTTTTACGTGGTACTTAGGATCGAACCCAGCGCCTCACACGTGCTAGGTGAGCTACTGCTGATGTTATATTTGTGGCAAACTCACCTGTTGGTATTTAATAGCCCTCTCGTAACCTTGCAAATGTGGGAGTAAAAAAACCCAGCATGTCATTGCTTTTTATTACAGATATTGAAATTATATGTTTTTAAGCAATGTGTTTTCTATTAGACTCTAAATTCTGATTTGTGGCTTACTCATCTTCAAACATTGACATATACTAGAGAAATTGACTCCTATGTTTGTTCAGTAATTAGATCTACATTTAAGAGATTATATGAACTTTTTAAGATTATATAAATTGTTTATGTTATAATGTCTTAAATATAATTTAATTCTTGACACAACAGGTACACAATACTATTTATTTCTTAACTGTGGATAATGTAAAATTTTTGATTTATATGTTATTTCATTATTTCCCTTGTTATCAATCATCCCAAAGAGACTAAATTTTCATTATTCTTCAGTATA
The DNA here is from genome assembly GCF_047511675.1 of Marmota flaviventris. NCBI lineage: Eukaryota > Metazoa > Chordata > Mammalia > Rodentia > Sciuridae > Marmota > Marmota flaviventris. The sequence continues at coordinate 26,497,186 of NC_092504.1, forward strand.
TAAATATCCAGTGATGAGTTTACATTTCAATGAACACCTAATTTCCTCCAGTCTCTGAGATTTGTCTATTAAAACATACTAAAATAAAAATAATCATCTTTTATATGAGGCTCCTATCTCAGCCTGTACCCAATGAAAGAGGTTTTAAATAGGGATATCTTCCAAGGGAAAATTTGTGCTCCAAAAATATTTTCAGGCATATTAAAGTATAATTCTTAGCAGTGGGGAAACCTCACCAACACATATGTGTAGTTAGCATTTAATAATAATTAAATGTTCGCTAGAGCAGGTTACATTATGAAGTAATTAAAAACTTTCACCAAGGAGTAGTGAGATTTTTGCCTTGTTAATTTCTTTTGCTAATCCCTGAAGAAAGTATTAGCATTATGTTTCTAAATAGCTTTGTAATTGCAGCATTCTTTTCTTCTAAAGCCTGAATAGCTGTAAAGGCTACAGATGTTATTTTGTTTGTTTCTCCTTGTCATTTTTTTTTTTGCTTTAAATAATGCTAGAACAAATTTGAATTATATAACATATCTTAAAAAAGATTTTTTTATGTTCCTGTTTGCCTTTATTTTTATTTTCTATTTTTGACTTTTTCACATATAATTCATGAATGAAATTATTTGATCAAGACTTGCTATCAGACATTTTCATAGACATTTGATATTATATTTGTGGCAAACTCACCTGTTGGTATTTAATAGCCCTCTCCTTACTTAGCAAATGTGGGGATAAAAAAAGTTCTGAGTTAAGAATTACCTTACCCAATTCTCACGTGGGAACAGCAGGAAAGAAGTGTCTTGAGTTTGTTCATTTTGCTATAATATTTATAATGCTGCCTTAGCTAATGAAGATATACAGATGAATATCACCTAAGGCTTGTGGGTCAGTTTGCCAGAAAAACAGAATCTAAGGTGTGGAAACATCAAAAGATCATAAGATCATTGTATACATCTTATGTTACCAATGTGAATTTCTTTTTTAATTTTAATATTTTGTAGTTATAGATGGACAGAATGCCTTTTATTTGTTTATTTTTATGTGATGCTGTGCTAAGGAGCAAACCCAGTTCCTCACACATGCTAAGCAAGGGCTCTGCCACTGAGCTACAACCCCAGTCCTAAAATGTACTTTTTAAACATGAAAATTTTCTATTCTCAACATGATGATGTATATTATTTTCAGGGAAAGACATATCCTTTTAGTATTTGGAGCTTTTCCTTTTAGGTCTTTTTGATGAGAACTTTGGAAATTTAAATGCATTGCGTTTAGCCAGGTTATTTTAATTTGTATATTACTGTGCTTCCCTCCAACACACTAAAAAAGTCAAAGTATAATATTAAAAACCATAGTGAAAATTATTTGAGACTGGGATTTCTGGTGGCAATGCTGGTGTGAACATAGTCTATGAAGCAATATTTCTGGACAGGAACTAGCCCTCTGCATATTATTATGGAGAGCAAAATTATCCTTCCCCTGGCACATTTGCAAGAGGCAGCTCTTAGAAAGTAAACTCTCTCTGCAGGCTATTGAAATGAAGCACACTGATCTCATGCAAAGAGCTGTGCAGCTGGTGCCATGGGAAAAGACAGTCAGATCCTTTTTAATGGAAAAATGAAGTCAGACCAAGCTTGCTTCTTTCTTCACAAAATGTAATTATGTAAACTACAAAGCTCCATTATAGACAATGTTTATAATTAGTACTATTTTCCCCTTAATTTTAAATAAACCATGTAAGTTGTGAATGTCATGCCAACACATTTTCTACAGATGCAATAAACAATGAAGAATCAGAAATCCATTTGGGTTGTTTTTGTAGTTGTTATTTCAAATTGTGAAAACTCATAATAAAAATCAATGTAATGAACAAACACCATTATATGTCGATAAACATCATATTCTTTCAATTTTAGACAAAGCCAATGAATATTAATCAGATCGTTGACTGTAAAATGATGACATCAAGAGGAATTTCCAATACCTATTAGGTTTCCCTCATAGTTCATTTCTAAAAAGATCACTGAAGTTACTTATTACATTGATAGCTAAAAAGTTTTCAGAATGATGTTACCATATTTATAAAATACCAAAGATAATAAAAAACTCGTTTGGTAGTGAATTGGCTTTATGACCTGACTAGCCCTCAAGTCAATAACTCAAAATTTCATGGTCTTATTACATGAGTTTCTAAATTTCCATCTCCTTTGGAATTATGTTAAGTATAACTTTAGGGAAAGTGATACAACTTAATAGGGCAAGATATAAGTGATAGATATGTAAGTGCAGATTTACTTTTCATATTCTAAACAATAGCAAACATTAACATTAATTTGATTTTAGAAATAGCTGCTCAGTCTAGATAACAACATCTGTCATTTATCTTGACTTAGCCCTATAATTTACATAAAATTGTGAATTAGTAATTCTTTGTATTTGCTTCTTGGTTTTCTCATCTATTAAATGTTAAGCATTAGCAGTTTTAATGATGGCTTTTCTCTGTACCATTTCATTACCTATGCATTGCCATAGACATAAGTTACTTTACAAACTTTGGCTTCATTAGAATTTTAATCCTTATCTTTAAACTTATTAAATGAACTTCATTTTTGTTCCATTAATGACACAGTTTATGGAATTATGAAAGAGAACTCTATTATTATACTAGAGACGTGATTCCATATTAGCCAAAGACTATTATTTTTATTTTTATTTTCTTATTATTATAGCTTATATTTATATATAGTAGTTACGTTCATCCTGACAAACTC